>NW_019214200.1:69626-211345 GCF_002532875.2 Varroa jacobsoni | reverse complement strand
ATAATGGAATAGAGAGACGTCTGTGAATGTATTTGCTGTGTGCGCCACAACTACTTTTAATAACTTATTTGAATAGCTGAGTATAACTGTACAGACATCATGATCATTACCTAGTTGCTCAACGATTCTTTTGAGCTTTGGTGTGAAATCGTCTGCTTTTTAGTAGATTTTGCGCTGCGTTTTTGGCTTTTAGATCGACTTCCCTTGCCACTGAAAACGTTAAAAAAAAATACAGAAAGAATGCTTAATCAAGAGAAAAAGTTTAATTAAAAAAATTAGTGAAAAAAAAACTTCGAAACGTTTGGTCCTTAGCAAAATGTTCGGTACGTATTCTGTAAAAAAAATAATGTAAAATAGCTCCATAAAGCATAACGACAACGAATTCAGCTAATTTGGATGTAATTTATCTCATCAAAAATTTACAAATGTAAAATAATAGCAAAAGTTATTTGTGCCAACCTAATTAAGAGTGCTAGTATACCTGCGACGCTTAGCAGTAAATTTTATAGAAGCAAATAGCCTTTAGAGTTAACCTTTAGTAGAGAAATACAACTTTGTTTTAGCTTAATTTTTACCAGAAAATATTTTAGCTTAATTAATTATATTTAGTTAATTTTAGAAGAATTAGCACGATTTTACTATAAATCTAACAAGAAGACAGGTCGCGTCTCCACGATGTTTAGATTCGCCGACGAAATCCTCGTCCTTTTCAAAGTGAGCAAACAAGGACCTAGTACTAGTAAATATTAAATAATATTGATATTATACGGATTATGTTTTCGCTTAAGGTGAGAAAAACGGTTTAACTTAACTTAGTCGGCTGTGTGAAAAGCTTAAATATAAATATTAGACGTAGAAAATCCGTGCTCTGTCCCATCAGAGAAAAACGTTCACCTATTACTGTATTCCGGTTATAGGGTTGTTTAAATCAGGCCAACTATCGTTCTTATCATCAATTGTTCTACTACATAACGCGCTATAATTTGTACATAATCAGTTACGAGTACGTGGTGGAAATGTTCTTTTTGCCGTGATCAACATTGCCAGCTCTCAACGAACGCTATAAAGAACGACTCAGTCATAATGCTCTATGGAAAAAGAACATCCGCGCAAATATAATCAGACCAAAAGCGATCGATTCATGTAAAGCGATAACCGTTTTTTTTTTTTTACTATGACGCCTTTTGATGCCAACAGTCTACTGCTACAACAGTGACTCTGACGTTACAATTAATAATAATCTTTTTTAAAAGCCATTGCGAAAGGTTTGTTGAGCTGAAGTAGCCCGGCGTAAACATGCAATTTGGCCGATTCAAAAATTCGCTCCTGATCTTAGATAGATCGAAGCTATCAGATCGTATATAAACGTTGCGCTACAGCCCGTCGTTGTACCACATCTCGCGATGATCGCATATTATGTATACTTTCGTACGCAGTGGTTCAGTGCTTGAATCACCCTCCGACAATTTGTCTGAGCAGCTTATGTGAGACGTCAGAATCAGGAAAGGTCATTTTTAGAAGATAGCCTCCACCACAGGACAGAAAAATTCTACCTAACCCCTCAGAATAGAAAAACATGTCTAACTCTAGCTGTGGCACAATTTGAATGGGTATTCGTACGTGTGACTGCGACCGTTCCAGTCGTCGTCCTACCTACAAATAACATTTCTTACTTATAGCGGGCAGAGGATAATGTATCAGGATGTACTTATCTTTGGGATGGATGGTGTACACAAGTTACTAAAATATGGTAATGTCAATTTATTCATTGCTTAGCCAAGTATGTATATATTCTACCTGCTCGCAATACTGAGACCCACTGTAGCCTTCGTCCTAAAGATGACTCAATGAAACACTTTACAAATAAGTAAGTGTTTATAAATAACACATTATGTATAATTTGGAAACTGAGCTCAATATTCACATATCTACAGTCTTAGCTATTCGGCCGTAAACGGCAGTCAAAACTCAGCCCCATAAAATTATAGGCAGGTTTATGGAGGACCCTTAGCTTCTCTTCATTACCGTCAAGGCGAGGAAATCCGTGCTACGAAGGTTTCTGACATATATGAGAGAAAAAATCATTGTGATACAAAATACCTTTGTATGTGATAATCGAAATGGATTAAAGAATTAGTATCAAATAAAGCCACAGACGCGATTTAGTATAAACGAGCTAACCAGAGAAGGGGGCTGAGTTCCCTCAAGAATCTTCGAGCAAGATGCGAGCGCGCCTTACTAAACTGTACGTTTCAAGAGCAGCATCTCTTCGATCATATGACAACATGATGGATCCATTAAGTAGAACTGACTCCTCGTAAAGTTGCTAAGTCACGGTACCCGATTCTGATGGCACGGAGACACGTTTCTTGTGCCCTAAAAGCAACCAGGGAAAACTGCTTTGCGACTTTAGTTTTTACTCACTTTATAATTTGAAATGTATTTTACCATGAAATGTTTTATAAATCTCTTACAGAATTGTATTTTCTTCTATTTTCAACTAATATGTCCGTTTGCTGTCTAGCCCACAGGACATACAGGACGGTTGTCGATCGAGTGTCTTAATGTATGCTAGCATCTACCCAGTAAGATTGTGAAGTAGATGCGAAGTGGCCAGTTCTTATGCGGAGAGACTGCAGAGATGCAAATCGTAAAACACGACTTTTGATGGTCGTAATGAACTCTGAGATACGTGAGACTGGTGCCATTTGCAGCTCAATGCCCAGATATTGCGGATGCAAATATGAACACCGTGTTCAAAATGAGCTGATATAGAATAGACTGTTGGGGTTTGTAAGCCTGTGTCGTCTTTTCACTTAGCTATGTTTCCCTTATAACCACTAGATGGCTAGTTCCTTTCTATGCCAATGCTGAGAGATATAGAGGCAAATTTTACTGGTAAATGAACAAAGCCAGTGACTGGAAATGTATTCTTTCCGTTCTGTGATCAGAATTTCAGTGGTCAGTGATCTGATATTGGCTGAAAACGAGAACGATTTGGATCATTTTTTTGAAATAAAGTTCAGTTAAAAATACGACTTCTATGTGCTCAGAAATCGATATGGTCAAGAAATGTATGTTTATTTAGCAACGAAACAAATAGTACTTCCTAATGTGATTGGTCGGTATGTCACGAGTGCGCCAACATTAGATTCACTAAGCTTTGTTAGTTAAGCCCGTAGTGTTTTTCTATGTAAAATCCCTCAACCATTGTATTAACAGCAAAGAATGAGTAGCTAATACTTCTGCTAGTCCACGATAAAAATTAATATTAAAGGGTTGGGTTTTGACAGTTGCTGCCCATCGACATTGTACCACCAATCCATATTAGACTAAGTCACTTTAATCCAACTGGTTTTGCGTTTTAAAATAGTAAAAATAGGTGATTTTGGATTCGATTCGATTAAACGATTCGATTAAACGGCTTTGCCACACTGTAACCTTGGCATAGCCGCCAAAGAACTTGCCCGCCATGACTGTTCAGTCATCTAGCCAAGATGGCCGTTTCCAAAAAAAAACAAACAATAAACAAACTTTTCAACGACGTATACCTTACAGCAAAGATAGCAAAGTCATAGGCCAGGCCAGGCCAGGCCTCGCCGGCCATCGTCAAGTGCTTTTACTCCATAAAGCCGGCATGCAGTTGTACTAGACATTGTTACCAAATCCGCGACACACTGACTATAAAACAGATGCGATTTGTGTTAGAAAGTAAGATATGCAACAGGTATATACGAATTTGACAGAAAGGGACCATCACTGATAATCTAGCGAGTTGCGGAAAACGTTAACATCTATTAAACAGGCAGAATCTATTGAGTAATTTGAAAAGTGCTCATCACACTGTCTATAAACGAGAAATTTTCAAAAATGGAAATTAGGGAAAGGTAGATTTACGCTTTCAAAAGATAGTCTTACAGTTCATTCCAGGATGACTGCATCAGAAATAAAGCATTGGAAGTTTGTCTGTAAGAGCGGGTCAAAAAGTAGCACCCTCACTCGAGGTGAAGGAAGCTATTTTCTCAATCTCTGGTTCTAGTCCATGGCACAAATGCCATTGTTCATTTGTTTGTCTGGTGACAGTATCTAAGAACGAGCCTATTTATACCCCGTTGTACCTTGAATGCAAATAGAACGTTAGAAGTTTTTGTGGGAAACTACTTACGCCATCCCGAAGTCGAACGAAAAACTCTAGCCAAACTACATAAACGCTATAATAATTCGCTATGGCAACCTACCGCTAAGGCCCTAATGGGCAATCCAAAATTCTGAAAATTCCAATATCTCTCTTGTTTTAGGTGAGACCACTTAGCTTCTGCGGCTACGACGCTGTAGAAGCCAGAAGTCAAGATGTGTTACCCTCTTGAAGAATTCCGTAAAACGTAAAATGCGATCCCACCAAAAGTTCTAGTGTTTTCAGTTGGCTCTTGTCCATGTTCGTAATCGATCGATACTGACCATCAGTTGCTTTTATAATAACTAGCTTTAACCAACTCCACATTGAAGACAGGTGGTAGACAACATAGACAATCAGCATTTGTCTGCGGAGCAGCAAACCCTGCTATAAACAATAGGACATTCAAGGCGCTTATTCCTTGTAGGCGCTGCAACTGTAGACTCCAGTAGATACCATTGCTATGATACACATTCGCGTGCCTCGATTCTAATCCAGACTGGCATATTAACAAGGTGATAAGCTGAGATAGGGGGCAGATTTTTCGGAGTAGGGAATGACACATCATATTATTGTGGTGACGACCCACATGGCACGATCCATCTACTTCAACTTAGCACGCATGTTTGTTCTGCACTGTAATGTTTCAGTTTTCATAAACACGTTGACGTGTCCTTGTATGCACCCGTCTGCTTGATATTTCTCAACAAATAGTTGAACCATTCAATATTTATCTCTCTGGTTCTATTCGACGTACACATTTAACTTCGTGCAGAGTAATCTGCGTATCTATAAAACTTCGATCAATTAACTGTTTCCAATATTCAACAATCTAAAACATTCGAAGCGCAACGACGCTTGTTTACGTGTCCTATAACTAGCTCTAAAACGTTTTCTACAGGCGCCTTGGTCTGTAACAGGGCGCAGGTTTATGAGATCGAGATTCGAGCAGAAAAACCTTAGCTCATTGCGAAAAGGCAGGAATTATTATGCTGCGAACCGTATCCCTTTAATTTTGCCCTAAAATTAAGCCAGCCTGTGCAGATAAAACCGAATAATAGCGAATAAAGATTAACAATCGCGGAAAGGAGTCGTGTTGGGCTAGCAGGTTCTCGAATATCTCAACAATTACTACTATTATCTAATAAACATAATGTACAGTACAGTAATAACATAATAATAACATGAAGTACAGTAAATGGCAGACTAATCTTCTGCGGAATAATCAATAAATCTATAGGTTATAGAGGTCAAAGGTGTCAGCCGTCAGGGTTAAGAGTGAACGTACCTCCTTCTCCCATTATGAACGGGATTGATGATGAAATTCAACATGCATCGATCAGCGTTTGTTGAGCTTATTTTAAATAGTCCAACTACCTGAAATACTACGTTTCTAGTTTGACTGCCCGAATATGATTAATTAACCCTTAAACGTATCTGATCTTTGGCAAAGACAGGCATAGGAGCTGATCCGCCAGAACGGGAAACGGCTACGTGCTTGCCCGCCATTGCCGGCAACTTCGAAGCGGCAAAACCTCTTCGCCCCTCTTGAATTTCGATAGTTTCCCTCGTGCCCATATTGAGCCCAGTCTTTTTTGCAGGACGTTTTTCCGCTAAAAAACCAACGCGTTTGCCCTTTGAGTAAAGGCTCCCCTCTAATATAATTGACTTACTTGAAATGCGTGTTCCGCTCATCTGAAACGACAACGTTGGTACGTTGACGTTAAATGATTCACTTGAATATCACGGTAATAACGCCCAATTGTAAATGGCAATAATAGAATAAAAATGAAACATGAAAGAAATAAATATAGCGACCACAATCAGTTTATCAGTGAATGCTCGGTGGTAGGCCTGCGGGCGCGTCTGTACAGCGTCGAAGATAGCCGAGGTTTAGCTAGCATTATATGATCAGATAATAGGCCCGTTATATGATAATATGCAGAAGTAGAGTAGCAGGCCATTAACTGGTGTCCTTGCTACGAGACCCTTTTAACAGAAAGACAAAAATGGACTATTCGATCTGTTGTTCATTTAAACATCTTACATCGTTATAGTGAAGATTAGGCCGAACTGTGTCTGTTATGAACATCTTCTAATTGGGCAGTGTGTGCGAACAGGTAATTACTTTCGTGTACAAGTCAATACCCGCATGGTCCAGCTTTGCTTAATAATGCTAAAAAGCAGAAAAATCGCTGATAATAAACAACATACTTTAATTATAAATCTAATTTTATTTAAAAATGTAATCGGTATGAATTTCTGCAGTTACCGTTAATGTATAGAAATTGCGTCAGTGAACCAAGGTAGCGTACAGCTTAAGCGCAGCGGGTTCCGTCACTTCAGCTGAGGCACACAATGAGAACTTTCCCGAGCGACGATATACTTAGCATCGCCTACTTTGTGCGATTTTCCGTCCCATTAGTAGAAATAGGGAAATACGAGGATTGTTACCAGGGCTTCATTGCGGATCTTCTGTCTTGTCCTGCTGGCGGCCTGTTTTAGCTAATTATAATTATAAGCGGACAAATCAAGTAGTTGCCATGTTGCCGAAGCGGACGTCTCTCAACGTAAAATGATGTCGGAGGTGTTTGTGATATTACTTACGTGCTAAACGCCGATGGGGTCGTTGCAAGTGTATCAGTGCTGGGCCAGATAAGATAGATAACAGGTACTGGAAAGGTTTATGCACCGACAAAGAGAACGTAGTTAAGTGCTTACTTAAGACTAAACTTAAAGCTTAGTATTTAAGTTTTTAGATTCATAACGATAACAACATCAACTTGTTGTTATTAGTTATTATTAAGTAAGAAATGAATGCTTCAAGTGTTCTGTCTTACCTCGATAACTTCCTAAAGCATAATAAAGCTATCGTTTATAGAATGTTCGTGGGGTGCACTGCCGCATAAATCGGATTATTTCTTTGCACTGTTTTTTTTTTTTATCTAGTACCGTCTCCAGCTCAATACCACCGAGCGAGAAACAGTATACAGGTCCGGTAAGCAGAAATATTTTATCGTCCCGTATTTAAGCCCGTAGGCATTACTTCGTATGGCTGGCCCCTAGCACGAAACGCAGCACGTCTACGCATGGACCCGAATCTTTAGTTTTAGCAGGCGACGTGCTAGGCACGAACGAGTAACGAGCTAGTACTCATGATTTATTAAATTTCCTGTGTGTTTTTTTTGCCTTTGAATTCCGTCTCACTAGTCCGATGTGAGTTTAGTATTTCTAATGATCTTAAAGAATGATTTTGAAAGCGCTCATGTTATTTTCATAGAACAGCGTCATAACCGTTTCAATAATGACGTGCTATTGCAACTTTAACTGCTACTCTGGCATATTAAACGATTCAATACGATCAAATGGCCGTGTTAAAGTGTTCAATATCCAGTCCAGATATATATAATTCCATACCCAAACCAGATATATATAGAAGTATATAATCGGCGTCAAGGTGCAGCTAGATCGTACCGACTTCGTCGTCAAGAAGCCTTTCAAATACGTGAAACATATATTTAATTTCGAATCGATACGAGGAAGAGCATCGCACGGCCATGTCTTGACAAGCAGCAACCACTATTACTTATTATTGTTTGAAAACGGATGACGTCTTGATACGGTTTCCTGTCTATAGCCTTACGTACAATTGACGTTCGCTGACAATTATGTTGCTTTTACGCTGGCTGTTGGGAACGTTCACGGGTATTTCCTTAGGCTTATCGAGTGAATCAAAGCTTGAGCTAAGTTCAACTGAATTTGGCGTTGTACCCTCAACTCGGCTTCATGTAGGGCAGAAGCTTTAACCAACCCAGCTGTTTACGTTCTTTCTCCTAGAGCTGTCCAGTCAATATTAACAGACGCTTCTATACGAATACTCGCTTTTACACCCAATATATTATCATGTTATATACTTAGCATTGGATAATATTAAAAGCAATGCGTCGTGCGCATCGTTACGTGCGGACTTACCTTTTAGTGGAGATATGACGAAAATGATTTTCACGATTCAAGTTTGAAAATATCGTTGGAAGTTGAGTTAAATGAAAAACGGGTACGGTTAGATCGGTTATATTGTTACAATACTCGCTATAGGTAGCATCATTATCCAAGCTTACATACGTAAAGTATAATGACTACTTTCCTCTCAAGCGCGCGCCGTTTCTACCTACTCGGCTGTAGACCACACCAAGGATGCGTTCAGAAAAGCATCTTTGGTGTCGTCTGCACAGATCTGCACAGGAACTCTGTCAGACCTGGAGTGAATGAAGGCGAGGTGCTTGAACCATGCTTCGTTTGGGATGGTCCTGAGCAAGAGCCTAAACGACGTTTTTACATTAACTCTAGCAATTCTATCAAAATTATATCTAATTATTACTGCACGCATTCAAGAGGAACCGATTTTGAAGCCAAATTAAAAGGAATAATTTGAATGACTCTATAGTAATAAAATGCCCGTTCCAATCAGGTTAATTTAGCTTTCGTTTATTAGTCTGTACGGTGGTATGTTTCTTCATTAGTCGCTAGCAAGTATTTGTTCGAACTCTATTTTTTTTATTTTGTTATTTTATTTAACAGCTGTAGCGCGTTGACGAACTCTCAAGTTACCGAACCCCACAGGGCTATACTCATTAGACACACGTATACTAATAGCCACGCCTCAACTATTGATTTCAACACGCAAACGTCACGTAACTTAATTAATTGTGTGCCTCACTTTGCTACATTCAATCATATCCTCAACTGTCTGCGCGTATAGTGTTTCCGGTTATGTTTTTTTTTAGAACCAAATGAAAAAAGTTGTAAGTTGTGAGGCGTTCATTTATAATCAACAACAGCTAATTCAAGGGTGTTGATTGTAAAGAGGGTGAACATTCTCTGATTATATATACGGACTTGATTATTTACTTTATAAGTAGATTAGTTTCGATCGGGAACTTGTTATTGTTTTGATGATCTTTACAGAATGACACGGCTAAGACGATTCCTTATTATTAATATATTAATAAAATAATAATACTGATACTAATAAAAGAGACCTAATAGGAAGAAGGCAAAATAGAGTTGCTGACGCGTATTTCACAGCCCTTTTCAGAGGCACCCAGTGGTGTAAGAAGGCAGTGCCTCGGTTCCTCGAAAGTTAAAGCACAGGAATGCAGGAAGATCATTGTTTGACTAATATGATATTGTCTTTTTTTTGTTAATTACTGCTGTAGTGAAGGTGAGAACTTGAACCTTTAGCTTTTTTAGCGAAAAACTCAACCGTTCAAGTTAGCGCATGGTATAAAAGTAGAAAGAAATGTACAAGGCGTGCCACGTGTATGTGTTAGACCGTTTGAGTGCTATGTGAAGAAATAACAAAATTTCAAACAATCGGCAAACATTCGGGACAGCGCCTCTTACGATGAAACTCTGTTAGCTCCCAAATCAAAAAGCTCGTTTCAACCATTTAGTAATACGTGGTTAAGTGATAGTCCTACTAAAGCGCTCGTTGAAGAAAATCGAAACATCTTGTCAATAGTGATTCTTCAGTCTGATAGCACGTTTTTATCTTGCTAATACGAAGATCAGATTCGGAAGCGTTAAGTATCATTTGCAAAGGAAAGGTAGTCTTTGTTCAAGGCGTACTAGAAACGAAACTTCTTCCAAGTTATGGGTCAAACAGTGGGTTCGCCACTGCCATGCTATAAGAAAAATACTGTTGACTAATTTGGAAGATAGTAGGATAAACCTCATGTGTACCGCTATACTTACGTAAAAAATTACAATGCAGTCAACGGCTGACGCCATATAATGCCAATATTAGCCCGTAATAAGCATTGCATGGTTCAGAGGATTTTCTGAATCGTTCATTTTACGACCTGCCTTAAGAGCGAAGGTAGCAACGACATATCAAAGACCCATAAAAATGACCATATGCGTTAAACACCCAATATTGAACATATGAACATATCTGTATATTAACACATATATTGTCATTGATAACTATAGCAGACGTTCTGGTTCATTTACCAGCTTTGTCAAAGTCGCTTTACGCTCGCAAAGCCTTAATGTTTCCGACTTTTATTCTAACAATATGTAGTAAGGTGTAAATGACAAGCTACTGTCAACATCAGCAATTGAGTAATAATAAGGACCTAATAAGAACAAATGCTCGTTCGTGGAGAAACCCGAAGCTTTTAGTTAGCTCTTAGCTCTCTTTAGGTAGCTCTAAACGTTGAACGTTAAGGTTTATGTCGGATAGAGCAGAATCGATCGTTTTATGGGACAGTTCCGTGCTAAGATTATCTAGTTATTACATGGCAAACGATTGTTTCCTAGAAATGTTATGTTTAGAGGTAACGTGGTTTCCAGATACCCTTGTAAAATGTAAATCCAATTTTGAAAATTATAAGTTCGTAAGCGGATGTTGATAACGTACTGCAGCTGACTATAGAAAAGAGCCATATGTTTTATATCAAATCCAAGCCGTAGTCATGATACGAAGGGTACTTATAAAATATATGGTCACAACGAGCGAAGTGCTCCACCAAGCTCAGCTACACAATATCCATGTCACATAAGTTAAATATATATCGTTTGATAAAGTTTTCTACAATCATTGTTAATGTTGTTATAAGAAATAGTCAAAGTAAATTTATTTGAATTTAACCAACTTACATTGAATAGAACAACAACCTACTTCTAAAGGCTGGTCGGATCTTCATAGTACCTGAAAATGCTTTGTTTAACGCAGTACATGTTCCTATGCACTATCGATGCTTTGCGCACACCATCTTCGAAGCGAAGGGGAAGGTAATTTTTACATTTTTTGTTTTTAGTTTTTAAATTCATACAAATCTGCCTGAATTAACTCGATTTATTTTTCCGCTTGGTAGAAGAAACAGCAAATTTGACTAAACGTATTACCCTAAAAATGCTACAAATATTCTAATAAAAACTAATTATATAATAATAAATAAAAACTAATAAAAACTGACCTAATAAACCTAATAAAAACTGTTATTCGAAAAAAGATCCAAACTAGGTGCACGGCTAGTTTTGCCGGCATTTCCTAATATCACTAATATTTAAATTTTCCCTACGACAAAATATGGAGATTTTGAATAAAGGCGGCAAAATGTTGGTTAGGTGCAATTGGAAAATCTTTATCGGCAACGTACATTTCTATCATAGTGATTGATAGAGCTAGTGTTTGTTAACGTAAGATTTATTTCCACGATCCAGATCACCTTGAAATGATCTTCAATGAAGATTTTCCAGCTAAATAAAGTCGCGTTTACGATAGAAAGGTTGCTCGATTAGCAATATGGTTGCTATAGTGCTTCAATGACTTCATTATTAACCGTGACGTCTCTCTATAAATATATAATGGCAGTATTAGACGCACGCTAATCGGTAATATTGGAACTCTCTATTCTGTGTGGTAAGTAATGAAACCGATGGCTTACATTCTAGACACACCGTCATAGGTTTGATATATTGAAAAAGAACAAATGGCGGCAATATTCCTTTGGTAAAATTCAAACGTTAATTGTTGTTGGCAAACTAATCAGCTTTTTGTGGACCGGCGAAATCTTCCCAAGTCTTCATTAAGAAGACGAGTGTCTTAGCGATATTGTGATGGCTAGTTGTCCCGTTGACCCTGAACTCCATCCACTGCATTTTAGCCGCGAAGTAGCATCATCATATGATCTCCATTTCACTTGGCTCGCGCGTCGACAGTCATATTTCCGAAAAGTCCATATATATATAATTTGTTGTGTTATATTTGACTACGGCTGTCGAATAACTGTGTCCATCGTCCGCCCGAGGAACCTGGACTGCAGCGTCTGCGATTGCGTGCCTTGTTCATGTAGCTTCTGTTACGCTTCCAAAGCTGCGCTTTGCGCTCACACTTCTTCAATGCTTCCCAGCTTCTTCAAACATCCGTCGTCTTCGTACATTTGCTGCACCTTACAGACCTAAAATCTTTGCTGAGCACGAGCGCACCTTTTCTGTGATCTGGCTTTTCCTTCCGAGCTATGACTTAGCCCTGATCTTCTGTCTTCTGCTTCAGTATTAGCTGCTACGGATGCGACAGCATCTGACGCCGTTATTGTTCTAATGAATAAGCCGGCTGGTGTCGATTCTGTCTCGCCCCTGATGAATTGCCTTTATCGGTGTTTTAACCCCTCTCACGACATTTTGATACATAGTAGCTTGGCCGGTGTCGGTGATCTGACAATCAGACGATTTGCTTGTATCGGCAGTCCGGCGGCTGGCGGCAGCGTCGCCTGCTTTGTACCTTAATATTTTCAATTGAGAAAAAAATCAGATGTGCAAATCGTTAGATGTTTCGAAAGCATAGTGCTTCGGTCGGCTGTACGGATTTGATAGGGGGCGGGCCTTGCAATTGTTAGCAGCTTGTCAAGAAGGACACTGTTGATAGGAAGTTGATAATAGACCGTTTGTGGCTAGAGCTTGTATTCTTGAACCGCTTCTTAACTAAAGACTGTTTATAATTTGTACATCTTAGCCATTACGATAAACATCCTTATTTTTTACCGTTCAGCGGTATGTATCAGAACAAATCACAAATGCAAAAGCGCAGCTAGTGAAAATTCTGCTTGGTCGTCAAAACACAAAGTTGCAACTGGGTTAACGATATAATATATAAAGTTACATTTACTTTAAGGAAAACAACAACAAACGTCCAGTCACTGTCGTTTGGCGCGTCAGCTTTTTTATTCTATAACTGTCTAACAGTAAAGCTGCATGAGCAGTTCCTGTTGGAATGGCTTTATATTACACAAGGTAAGAACGGCATGTGGATACCTGTAGCCCTCAACGACATATTGAGTCCAAATTTTGATTTAAATACCTTAACGCTCATTAACGTTGCCGTATTATTTGTGACCTAGAAAACATTCGAACGTCTGTGCGGTTCCAAAATGGCTTATGAATGAGAGGATACCAAACATTTGCCTTACGTTCGTATTTAAGAAAGAGAAGGTCAAAGTAATCGATTGTTCATAAATTTGTTGAAGACGCGCACAATGTTTTATGTGTACCGGGGGTCAAAAAATGCATATCACCGATTTTTATTTTCCCGCTCCCCAGTAACATCTTTCCCACCTACGGCTGATCCGCTCTGCGACAGCGATTAGCGTACGGAGTGTAATTGGGACTGAGTAGTTTTCCGGCGACGTTTCGAACTGGATCTTATGCTGGTGGTAAGAAACGGCTTGAGATGAGCATACATTAGATCACGTTTTACGTTTACAAAAGTTTTACGTTTGACAAAAGTCTATTGACTTTTGTCAAACGTAAAACTTTTGTCGTACTTCCAGCAGTGAGGGGTTCAAGCTGTGTCCGCTTCGCCGTTGAGTCTGTTAACACATTTCCGTTTTTGAGCCACGTCTATGTTATCTTTGTTTCTTTTTTATAAGAGGGTCGTGCTATTCGCAACTTCGTGATCCATGGATGTCCTCATCTTTTTTACTATAATGGCACCTTGCTAGGGTAGCGGAAGGGGAGCCGAACGAAACTCGCCTCATGGGTGGAATTTTATTAGGAAATCCTAGTTCACGCGTTTTCTGCATGCATAGGAAGCTAAATGTTTGTACACCCACCTAAAATAATATGCTGGAAATGTATGTATGCAAATTATCCGCCTAGCATATGGCGATGATTCCGATTCATCGAAAAAAATGTCTCATTGTTTTTCTCAGTGAATAGGTGAACTTTCGCCTGTCCATTGCCGTTTCGGGGGGCGGGCCTTTGTTCCTACCATATAGTTACAGAGCCCTTTATGTGTCCCCACTCGAATTTCCTAGGCAAAAAAGTTGCACGTAATTGCCTAATTGTCTTTCTTGTCAGCGCAATAAAATTTTCCGCCAAATACTTTTTCTCAATTTTGAAATCAGTAAGTATTAAATAGTAAATATAAGTAAAAAAATGACTGGATCATGCAGTAATTGCTTTTTGCTAGCGCGACTGTTTACACCCATATTGCCCATCAAAAAGGCATTTTAAGGTTATGTGTATTAGCAAGGGTTCGCGTACCATCTGGACCTTCCGCTAATTTTTGAATAACACCCTCACAAATAAGGCTAATGTGCTAAAAAGGATATTATAGCTTTACCATCAGAATAATACTCCGATCTGGGCAAGTTTAAAAACGAATATCGTTCTTGAATACGTCATTATTATTAAAGAAAATTAAAAAAACTCAGGAGTATATCAGGAGGCAAGAAATGATTTCTTTCCTACTACTACTACAATCCTGCGCCTGGGAGCCACAAACAATATGATCATTATACGTACTTGCGTACTAGATTCCAGGACCGAATACCGAAGCACGGAGAAAATAAAATATCGACAACTTAGACATATTGAAAAAACTCGCACTTGGATTCTAAATATTGCAATCATCCATAATCAGCTCTAGAATTTATCCGAGGCTAATTATCCCAAAAGTTCAGACATGACGGATTCTCAAAACATTCATACTAGCATACTGTTATCTGTTTCGTAAATATCGATACAGATTACATGAAGAAGCCGGTCAGATGCGTCCGTAAAAACGTGCCACGTAAAAAAGAAAATCCGCATGCATTTTATGGGCTTTTCTTAATACGAGGCCAACAAAGTATCAAGGCTAGAACATCCTTGAGATGGGGGAGTCTAGAATCAGTTAGACACCGGCAGTACGTCGGCAACTTTGACCATAGGTTACCGAGTCGCCCTTATATTTGCAGAAGAGTTTGCACCTGTCGATTGTCAATATCGATACATACGATCCAAACCCACAGGGTTTTTATTGAAAGTTCACGAATAATTAACGTCGCACCGTTTTGCAGATACCATTATTTTTCAAGTGACAAAAAAGATTTTTGTTTCGCCTGTTTATAAATATAATCTCATGGCGAAATCTCAGTGTGAGATTATACCTAACATTATAATGCGCGAATTTTGATAATTTAGTTTGCTTTATCTGGGGTATAAGATTTATTACAGGGTTCAACAACCTGTTGGCGAGACCCTAATCTCTAGGTACACAGCAAAAATCGTTACTCCGCGAATATATTTATCTAAGATTTGATTTGTCATCCAAATGTACACATACGAAATTGTGTAATTTCTCTTTGGAAGTGATATAGCCGTTTAAAGCTATTAATGAATACATGCGGCAGTGAAAATAAAAAACAGAGTCTCTGATTCAGAGTACGTGCACTGTTAGCCATGCACGATATACTAAGCCAAGCTGCGACAACTTTGCTTGCCAATCTGCACCAGAGCTACGGATAATTAGATGCTCATCAGCTAAACCGATGATATTAATTGTGGCGACCAAAAACGCTGACATGTTTGTTATGAATGACTGATGTTTTCGCTCGGCCGAAATCGAAGGAAGGATTTCTCTGAAGTTTAACCATCGAGAGAGTGTTATTGTACGTAACAGAAAGCGTCGATCAATGGTATTCGCTGCGTTTCGCATTTATTCATGCGTCACTAAGTGAAAATATCGAAAGCTGTATGTGTCTCTACATCAAGAGGATACGACGAAACCATTCTCAATGGAGTACAGAACTCCATTAGGTTATGTGGCAGCTTAAACCAGCTTGGCATAGCAGAATGATTCCAAGGGATCAAAAGGGCCTTACCTTTCGAATGTCTGTTAACTGCTCAGGGTGTTGAGGAAACGGGATCACGTTCCGAAAATCCCCCACCCAGATCTCTACCTGTTTTACAGAGTTGGATATATCACATTAGGTGTATTTGCAGGCGGTAGAATATCGAGATATGTCCGGAATCATATCAGTTGTAAGATACTGCACATAGACGACCATGGTCAAATCACGACCTCAACTTTGTCAACTGTGACTGGATCGGGGGTCGGCTTATGTACCTATTTGAAAATATTTGATTTGAAACCACTTAGCATTGTTTCAAGACAGTGCTTCTACGACTGAGATGAACTACATTGGTAATCACAGAACTTGTAAAGTTCTATGAAGTACTCACAGCAGTGTACGGTTTCGAAACAGGAACTGCTTTGTGTATAGTAGTTAAAAAAAAAGTTTAAAAAAGCCAGAAGAGTTTACGAGCCATAAGCCGGACATTGGAATGTTTTGATGACCGATTTGAGTAATGCCTTTAGAAAATCTAGTTTGGTGAACAACGGATCTTAATAGGACCACAACCGGTCAAAGGGACCTATAGCCTGTTATTTTTAGTATTCGACCCAGAACGGAGTACAAGGTTATGAAATATTGTAAAATGCACTTAAAGCAGTAATAACGTCTTGAATTGTTTCACAGGAGAAACTTTTTTTCCGATCACTGTCTGGGGTCCCATGAGTTGAAGCATACTTACTGTCAAAGGGCAGAATCCTATTCATACAAGTCCTGTATAGGCCGCATCTTCCGCGCAGTGATGGTCAGCCTTATCACTGCCGAGTCACAATCTTACTTGAAAATCCTGCCTACTTTTGAAAGGATAGTGATCGTTACGCGCTGCTAGTGATCACATAACTAACAGACTAAGATTCTCACTTCAGTTTTACCACACAGCACTCATCGGAGCCGTGACTTGACTACGGTGACTGATTTTGCCGCTTAAGCATGTGCCTTTGTATACTTATCTTCGCGCCACCTATCTAGTGATGTTCTAAGTCTCGGTAGCAATAAGTTCGTCGTTTGTGATTTGAATGATTTGTAATCGGACATATTGCCAACACTGTCGTCTAGCGCCTTTTAGGCCATATTATTGATGGGACCTCGTGATAGGTTAGTAACAGGCTTGCCCGCCAACCAGTCAGGCTTAAATCCGGGCATCGATTTCGTACAGAGAGTTAGGTGGATCGCCTAACAGCAATACAGGAGTTATAACTCGACACATGTAAGTTATAGATGATGACAGAAAAGAGTCGATAAGGGTGTGAAAACAGAAGTCGGATTGCGTAACTTTAACCGAAACTACAGTTCCAATAATGCTTTTTGATCTGTGAGAACTACTATATGGCGTTGTTTACGGCAAAATGATACGAAGATGGGAAGCAGCCAACAGGAGACTGAACGTTGCAAAGTTTGAGGATGCCTTTACGCGCTCAATAGGGGACATTCATCTGCCATCGAATTTTCCCAAGCTCGATTATTCCACTGCCAGACAAATAGCACAGACTAATTCACACTCCAATGGGTCGACGCATTAATATCTGTACTGTATATGCTCGTATATGCCAATGGGATGACATCGACTGCTCAGTCAGTATTCTACCCAAAGAAAGGGAATGTTTCAATGCCAGAAGAGTCAGGTGACGACAGATTGACAAGACAGCATTATCCACAATCCATTTCTATCATGTGAACGTGGAAGGTTTTCGAAATTTTTGCTAGAGACCGGAGAGAGATCGGATGCACAACGCACACTCTTTACATCATCTCGACGACAATAATTTCGAAACAAATACCCAGGCCATTCATACGTTGTCTAGCCTTCTTTATGTATCTTCAAATGTAGGACATTTCAACGCCTCTCATCCCTACATGCAATTCACCCTATTTGTTACTAAAGACAGGATTAGCTTTGCAGTTAGCTGATAGCAGCAATTTGTATTAAAATACTTATTAGCTATGTAATTATTCATATAATTATCCTATAATATTTAATTCTTTATACTCATGTATGCTTAATCACGGGATGTCCTCATCCCGCGGCTAGTGTCCTCTGGCGCCCAGTGGGTTCAATTCAACATTGCATTGTACAGATCTCCGCGTGAGCGTGCAGAAAGGAAATCGACATGTTGCATATGTTCCGGCGTCCAACATTGTCGGGAGCGCCCTGTACAATCAAGCCTTTAGCCGTCTCAAAGAACGCCCTCTAGTCGCAATCAATCTCGTCATGACTGCAGCTGTTTGTTAATCTTGCCCCTCTTTGAAGGGAGGTTTGCTAATTGCTGGTCAACGAATTGCTGGTCAACGAAGCGGGAAAGTGCGTACTCTCGTGGGTTTCTTTTGCAAGCCAACACATCGCAGTTATTCTCATATGTATCCCCCTCTTCCGAAACTAATATATCATCAGCTGGCGTACAATTTTGTCGACGCTCGATCGGTCCGACGATGGGTTGGATGGACCAAGGCTTCGGTTGATTTTCGCAGAGCTGGTCGAGAACCACTCGAATTAGTCCTGCGTAACGTGCCATCGTTATAGTGAGCCCGTTAATCGTCCATTCTTCCCCTAACAGCCATATTACCGCCGCCCACCGACAACTGGCTAGTCAGTGTGCCTTGGTTAACGCACTGAGGGCGCTAATTTTTAAGGCTGGCATGCAGGATGACGAATCCACAATACAGTCTTCGGTCCAACACAATAGAAGCCTGCCACTTTAGTCTTCCGTCTTATCAACCGAGACCTGCAAACGCTACGCGTACTGCCTCTTTGCTGCGTACGTCTCTAAAAGCTAGTTTTCAATTTCTCCGGCGTGCAGTGTCGAATAATCGAAATCAACGTATCGTACAAAATCTGATTCATCGTTGCAACGAAGTTTGCGAAGGCGATAGATTTCGCTGTTTTTTGATATTAGACAGAAAAACAGCGTAGTCTTAATCGAGCTCCAATTCTTCATCAGGGCGATTCGATCTTACGAACTTCAAAGGACTTTTACACGCGTTTAAAGAATTCGGGCGAGAGGACACATCTACTCTGGTGGAAGCATTCGTTCAGTTATGTGAGAACATTTCAGTTTTCCCCCTGAGTACGATTTCCAAATCGTACCATACCAGAGCGAGGTCGCGTAGGTACTGCTGTATCTGACGACTTGGTCTTGGGGCCATTGCTGGTCCGCTGCCAGCCGCGCATTTTCCTCTAAACATTTCGATGGTCGTCTACCGTCTAAATCGAGGGCTTTTAATGCTCCAGCCCTTTACATCTCGAATTTGCTTCCGGTTCCATCAGGTTGTTGGCTCCCAGCACGAAGCAAAGTCCGTCTATGCTTAAGTGTCCCTAAGATAAGAATCTTGTAACCCACAACAAACTTCTCCCGCCTTACACGATTCCACCGAGATCCTACCAAATCTGCAGCAATGACGAAGTTTAACCGTTGGCGACTAGCGATAAACTGGTGGCCGGGCTGGGGGTATTATGCACTTCCTAGTCGGCCAAAACCGAGTACAAATTTGTTCAAACAACGTATATTTTCTGTGTCCATTTCATGCTACCTCATGACACCCAGCTTTTTTTAGTACTATGACGCAAGTAACACCTTCCTTCTTTGCCCCAAATTAACGGTACGCGCTAATGCAAGCTTTTTTGCAGCTTCTTAAAAGTTCGAGAAAAACCTCCACGAGGAAGCCGGAGGATCCTCGATAGGATTTATATTTGAAAGGCTTAAAAATTCAAATATCTCAACAAGCCTTAGTGTTTTGCTATAACAGTATATAGCCGTATTAAGGAAAAGAATATCAATTGTTAATAGGTCGTCGAGACAAACGACAACGATTAACTTTTCACGCTTTTTTTTAAACATACTTCAAACTTTTGGGCCGTTGTGAGTTTTTGCAGCTTTGGAACAGCCCAACATTTTAGTTCCGCTGAAATTTCTATATGTAGCGTATTTCAAGAGACACTTTCGGAAGTTTACACTGACCCATATCAATTAGCGCATTGTTACTATTTAATTTGCTGATAAAGAGCGGAATTTTTTTAAAATGACTAGCTGGTGATTTAGGTTTCGAGCTGGGGTTGTGATCGCGCCGGATGGTGGTTATGTTGGATAAACACAATCGTCAAGAATGACATTTGTAAAAAAAACCCTTAAAAATATTTAGGCATTGTTTTCGAAAGAAAGCGTTAGAAATATCGAATTTAACTTGTCATACACTGTATATGCGACACCTTTGTAATAAGCTAACAATGTGGCTACATTCACGTTTTATACTGTCTGTACATCAGATTCACTGCCATTGATCACTGATTGGTTGGTCATGTAAAACATGACTGAGGAGTTTAGTTCCTCAGATCCACCATCTATTGTCATTGCCTAAAGCAGCTTGCAACACGGGTGTATCTGCTCCATGAGTCGGACCTGTGTGTCCACACACGCTCTTCGGAACTATGAGGAGATACGTGCCTTTCCCATCTTGACTCCTCAAACAAAACCTAACCTAGCTATTTATTAATGTCCTTAGGCCGACAGTATTTATGCAAGTATAAATATGTCAGACAAAATTGCTTTGTTTGGCAAAAAAGGACGCCGTTCATTTTTTAATTGAGAATTTAGGTGTCCATCACTGGCTCTTCGCCATTATGTCTACACCTGTTATCTGCAGGTTACGACAATCGTTTATCGTAGGCTTCTATTTGGACTTCCATTCCGCCACGACGTATGCGGCAAAGATTGACATTTTAGTTTACCTTCTGTTTTCAACCCGTGCTTACAGAAAACGTACAGAAGCGAAATAAGATGAAAGTGAATATATATTTTTAACTGTATTACGATTTTGCATTTACATACGAAAGAAGTACTAATGGCATAAACGTTATTCGAAACGAAACCCCAGAGATTCTGCATCATCGGAAACGCAGTGCGGTTGTTTCGTATATAGGGCTTTTCGATAAACTTACCCGGAGAAGTAATAAAATACATATAGTACGTTCGTGCATGAGTCATTGCTTAATAATTACTTCAAATTGAAAGACACGTTTCTTTTACGAGCCAATATTCGACTTACATGATTCTAAGTTAGGTTTTTTTACGTTCACTTTTACTGGCAGACTTATTTAGTAGCTGACTTGATACAGTCGCATCGTATGACATCGTTGTTGTGTATCATGTTAACAAGAGGAGGCTCACAAACGCTAAACTACTAACAACAAAAGTAAGGAGCACTAATTTATTTTCATTTTATTTTACTAATTTATTTAATATTGTGCAGTAATAAATGTACCAATATACGCCGTTCCATGTGAGTAACTTTTTTTTTTTTATTATTTATTATGTTCATTAACGCGATCGATACTCTGCAAACATCATGTAGTCGTTAATTTTCGTTTCGTTGCTTCCGGTAACACCCACTATACATCTAAATCTGTTGTACAGTTCATTTAGTACTTTAGAGTATAGATATGTATATTATTGGGTTATTAATAATAACGGGGTTAGTGTACAGGGTAAAGTGTTTTGTGTCAAAAACATCCATTTCTTTTTAATTTTCCATTTGAGGACAGTAACCATAAAGAATCCACACGGTACATATCTGTCGCTTCGTTAAGCTGAAGCCATATACAGAAAATACATATATATATATATATATATATATGCATATATATATATACATATATAACGCATACCTACAGAGCACATGCTACAGAACTTGTGTGAATTTAAAAAAAAAAAACCAAGTGTTATATATCTACAAAGTATCTGGTTTTATTGATATCATTCTTTGAACATAACCTCGTAGACAACTTTTTACAGGTGATTTTATGGTAATTTTTTTGTCGACATATTTCGACTGAAGCTATAAATCTAAAAAATGGTTCGGGTAGGTTTTTGCCTTGTTTTGTTCAATTTTCGTCAAACAAAAATGCGTCCATCATATAAACACGACGCCATAAACTCTTTGGGCGTAAAACAAATTTTAGAGTTACAAAATAACTAGCGTCCGTCAGGTTTTTGTTTTTGCAACCTTCAATGTCATCACTAATAGCTATGAAGAGATAAATAAAAATAGAGAATCATAATACTTTAATAAAAATGAATTATTATTATTATAGTCATAAGTGTGAAGAAGGATACGCTGCGGTGATTGAACATATGAAGAGATAATTATCAAGCCTATAGGGCCGTTCACTCAAATTGAACCTTTTTATACAAAATATATCAATAAGGAAAAATTTTCATGGAGGTAAGTAACCGTAATTAAGGGTCTTCACCCTTTCACGTTCCCAAGACCTGGCAGAATTCAAAAGCACGCTGTCCTCAAGATATTTCGAGTTTCTAATGCAGCAGATATGAACAACACTCATCTTTACGAAAAACCTTATTCTATTGTCTTTCTACACGTTACAGCTATTTTAAATTTTTATTACGATGGGCACATTGCCATTGTATACGATAAGCCTGTGTATCTAAGGTTGAAGTTAACCCAAAATAAAAATGTTTGTTGATTGTGTACTTTTCTGGGAGCTTCTGAGAACTCAAACGTGGCATTCGTACAAAGACGATAAGGTAATAAGGAGCGCGCCGCTATCAGTCCTGGTGTAAAGCTCCTCCAGTCCGAGTCGTCCTGCAAAAAAGAACCTCAGTTAAGCTGATTATCGCCATTTTCACTCTGCCACCAAAGTACTCGATGGCCAAGAGTATTGCCATTCAGTATCATTAGATGGCGAGTCCATTACATTGTGATGCCAGAATGGTCAACATTCCTATACCCTTGTGAGCATAGTCGCTCGGGGTACTAGGACAACGTAGTTTTTGCGGTCGTGTCGAGGTCATCAATACATTAACGCAATCTAAGACAGCGTAGTGAGCGCTGGATATGTTTGTATTTTTGCGAAGGTACAGGCAATAAAGACTGAGAAATCGTCTTGGATACATTACGAACAACAGGAATTCTGTAAGAGCGCAATCGCCACCGAAATTAACTGAAGGTAACTATCAAAAGCGAGAAAACTGGTATCAGTCTTGTAATAATCCCACTCGTCTAAACCTGGAAAAGTTCGCGAGAGCATCGATCAAAGCCAGTAATAATACAATGCAAATTTCGTCTAGTTCGTCAAAAAGGTACAGCAAGCTATTACGACTAATAATAAGCATGACTATCGTACGGTAGAAGGAACACTTTGAGTCATCGAAGGCGTTACTTCATACAGGCACTTTCCCGTCGGGCTTTTCTCGGGTAGGTAGCAACTATTGAAGGCAACGGACAAACCTCGAGAAATGCTGGCAACTAAAGGAGATGGTTGTGGGCAGCACTAGGTCAGATTGGTCAACCAGAATTTACCAACGATTTTTACGTACTGCATTCCTATGTCTCATATGAAAACATCTATCTCTATTACTCGTTGCTTAAAGACTTTCACTGATCAGTACCATACTTAAAACATCATCTCAGTAACATAACAAATGTTTTTTAATCTGGTAGTAGCACAAGATTACTTATGGCTGGGTGTTATTCGCTCAATAAGCCTATACGCAAAAAGCTCAACCAAGGTGCTCCATGGGTAGAAATTCACGATTTGATTCTCGTATTTTAGTACAATTTACATATTGTTTTGATAAGTGCAACATGTACCTAAAGCTGTACACACGTTCAGTCAGAAGTAATATCAGATTAGCTCAAATTTACTGCTTATTAATTAAATAAGTTCAAGTTTGTTATAATGCAGTAGGTCTGTACAGCTGAGGTCCGGGCTACCTAAATATTATGTCGACCTAGTAGTACGCAAATACATTCTTGATGCGTGAGATACTCGGCTGGAAGCTTGCAGTCCAACAGATATTATTGAAGACTAAAGAATTAGCATGTAGTGTGTTTGAGACATCGTGTAGTTGAACTACTGGACCCGAAACCACTGATGCTCGAAATTTGCATTCAAAAACTTACTCTATTTAAAGCGATCCTGGCAGGTTTCTTTTGTGAGCACGTTGGCATCCACGATATTAGTACACGATATTATAATGCTTCGTACAAATAAATCCGCGTTTACGGTTCTGTCATATAGAGTTCTGACAAAGCTGTATATGATCAATATTGCAACACGCCAGTTGTAGCCTAGACTTTTTGTGAAAAAGACTGAGTTTGTCCAGCTGTAGTCCTCTGCACCAGTCAGCCAACGCCATCGGGCTGAATGCTTTCCATTTTGCAGCCATTGTGTTCTTATATCGCATATTTGTTGCACTATTTTAGCTTTGTAGCCAACCACTCGACCTAACTTGTACGGTGAAACAACTCGTATTGACGTCGAAGCTGTTGCTGCGGGCGATGCTGTTTAATTGGATGCCGTTTAATTGGAATAACTGCACTTCACGCAGCCCATGCTGGGCATTTTAGCATATTACGATTTTAAGGAGCTCGTGCCCAACAGAATCCACTAAACGAAACTTCTCGGTTTGTGAATGATATTCACGTTTGTTTCGTACTCGAAGGGCGCTGACACGACCCGGATCTGAAAATCTGGTCGGTGTTAAAGCGAGAAATACATGTTTTTTTGCCAGCACGGGTGTCCATCCTCGAAGCCCGCTTTCTAGTTAAACCGAGAGTCATGTCTCAAGGTCTGGGGGTCTTTCCGGCGAGTAGTTTCAGACTACAAACAAATTCCGCGTGCTGCTATGATGAAATTAACAGAAGATAGTTTGTCCGTCGTACATTCGCTACAAACACTTCAAAATCGGGATTTGCCACCATTTCATAAGCAGTGCTATTCGCTTACGATCAACACAAGCTTAAGTCTTACCGAGGTTGAATTCCTTAGACAACCCAAGCCGACTCTTGCTTCATACTTCATCTGGTACGATTACGCCATCTAGTTCTACGCTAAAGACCAATTATCGAACTATCAAGTATTTGTACTAACTTCATTCATTAGCACTACAAATGTTCTATAGACACGAAATTTTTTTTTTTTGAGAAGTTATCTCCCATACCGTGTGTGCTTCTGATTGTCTTTGATGTGATACCTTCAGGATCGATATTGTATATATCAAGCAGGATTTATGATGGCGGATTTAAACCACTGATCCTTCTAATATGCATCTAGAAATTTAAGCGTCAGAATAAACCTCCGCTTCGGATCTAATCGGCTTTTCTATTATCTGATAAACTTTAGGTAGCATATTGATGTAAAAGGATCCCGAAGCATAGCTATACCAAAATCACCTCACGACTATGACTTAATCCTCATCAATGTGATGGTTTCGAGCGCGGTGGCTGAACACATGAAGCTATCGAGACAGCCAGTAGAACAAATGCGACTTCGACTCTCCTTCAATAGATCTTTTGTGCGTTATTCGAAACGAGCGAGCATTGGGGCATATATGCTAAGGCTAAGATAAATTTTTCTCATATTAACCTTAGAAACAAAAGCGAATGATCCAGGCAAGAATCAATGAAACAAACGGAGCTCCGACCCGCCAATTCCACTTTTAGAATTGCGCCTTAATCTAAAGCAAAGATGTTAATGGCATTGGCTGTCAGTCTGCTAAAGTTCATCGCCACGGTGATACACGGACAAACAATCTGGCTTTTCGATGATCCCCTTACGTTATTGATAAAATACCAACAAACGAAACTAATTAATACTGGCCCGTTCCGTGTGTCTGTGAAATGGAAGGCTAAACGTAACAGGGTTCATGATGTAATAACCAGCTGACGATTTCATCTACTATTTTATGTGAACTGGTTCTTTTTCGGTTTATCGCGGCATCGAAGTGTACCTACCAGTATTTCAATAGACCAAAAATTTAATTTTTTCTAAATACACTGGCGTTACGCCTCAATTTCGGGCTGACGACGTTCATTTTCTCGAGGTCTACTTTGCTGGATGAGTATGTTTAGTCGAAATATAATAGAAAATTTTAACGCAAATATATAAAACGGTGTAATTCCTCTATGATATACGGCATATAGAGGCATTATACCTAGCGTCAAGTAAAAACCACGACTGACAGGAAAAGGGTTCGACCCGTTTCTTAAAAGGTGTGCACTCTTGGATGAGCCTCTTGGGTATGACAGTCATTTGACGAAAATCAGAAACAATTAAACAGTGACAATGAGCCCCACATATGAGCTGGACCCTGCACAATGAAGGCACGCGGAAGTATTAGGCAGCCGCGACGTCAGTTCAAAGAATTTTAACAGTGTTCGACCCGAATTTAGCTCAACATCGGATACTGCGCTAAAATTCGCATAGATCATCACAGATCCCGTAAGATATGCTTGATTGCGACCTGAAATATATGCTGAGTTCTCTATTAGCTATCTCCGTAATGGCACACGAAGTAGCATACCAGCAGTTTTAGTTATCGATTAAACGAAGATTAGTATTGAGATAGAAGCTTCATCTCATAAATCTGCATATAATGCGCCTAGTATTTCTCCAGTTTATTGTCGTGTAAGATTTGTGAGTCGCCTGCATTGTTTCGAACAGAGAACAAGGAAACTTATGTTTGCCCGCAGGTTCAACAAACGTACTCATTATCCAATCACAACGCGTTTAGCTGTTTCCACTGTGTGAATAAAATTTCGGAGCAATTCCTTTGGTATAGCACCAACAATCGCCCCTACTGAGGGTCCAGTTGGGGTAGATCCTGGGGCTTTTTTTCAACAGATGATACGGTATGGTAACTATATGCTGCAGCAACCGTTCGCCAAAGCTGCAACGTAAGCCAACGGGGACTAATTACTCAAGGTGAGCATGGCGAGGCAGTCAAAAAGATAACTGAAAGATATGCCATGTAGACAATTTTTATTCTAACATAAATTCGATGAAAGACGCCATAGAAGCTCGAATACGCTTAAGGGTGAATAGGAAATACCGACGATCTTTACTCGAACCGAATTACAATAGACCGAATATAAGACATATCAACGTATGTCTTAAAAGCAGGATTGGTAATCGAACATATTGTATAAGTGGATTTTTTTTCATTTTATACTCTATTGTTAACTAATATTTAGTAGAATGCCTTCATATCGACGTTATACGTGGATGAACGTCGTGCCTGTGGGTCATTAACAATTAACACTGTTTTTGTGTATGTTATTGAGTCTGTGGTTGAATGAGCCTTAGCTTTTCAATACCTTAACGAAAATATGAATCCTTAACAAAAGTCTTACTTGAGTTGAACGAATGAGCGTTGGTACATTAGCGCTTACCGTGCCTGTCCCTGGCCACACTGATTCCGGAAAGCAATGAAGGCCCATAACATTTCCGTGTCGAATGATGTGATGAAGGAAGTAGCCCTTTAACCAAAGCGAACTTTACACAGAAACACGGATATATTTTTCCATTTAGTGGATTGTTTCATTCATTCAAGATTGCTTCTGACTACATGGACGACGCATTGTACATTAACCACTTGATTCACTCTTGAGATTGACTGTAAAAGCACCTTCCAAACCCGAAGGACTAAGGACGCAGGATTCTTTACTTATGAACATATTTCAACATGCTAGCCGCGAAAAACACTCCTAAATGCATTCTGACAACTTGAGTCAAGGTCCGAAACCTGTCGTGATACAAAAAACGCATTGCGTGCCCACTTGTGGGCATATTTACACGTAACAAAAAGACCCTAATTCAGGAAAATCGGGCGATATTTGTTGAAAGTAATATTGAATTCGAAAATAACTATACTCGTTTTACGTAGAAGGGCAACTGTAGAGTCTATTGGTAATCATTTTAAGTGCAATGTAACAAGTTGATTTTTTTAGTCGCATTCAACGAGTTCCGCCGTCGAAGGCACAAATAAGCTAAAAAGCAGAAGTTCCTTGTTATAGAATCCTGTGCTTCAAAACTTAGCCAGCTTTCTTTGCTGTCATTTTCGTTAGTTCTTTTGGCTTATATACAATATATTCAAGATGTCTTGCATCACCATGTCACTGAGGAAAGCAGATGTTTGTACTTTGTCGTCACAAAGAGGATGTTGCAAACGGATTGCTCAAATTTTCTTGGAATAATTTTAAAATATCCAGCCCCAATATGACAACAATTCATAACTGTATTTTCGTACGTTTACTTTTTTTGTATTTGCACAATTAATGTTAGGTCTACTTTCAGGCCAAAGCGGCCCTTTTTGAAACTTCTTTTTTGCATGTCTTCTACACTGGCTCGGACCGGCGATTATGTCCCGCCGTGTATTTTTTCGGAGTTAGCGTATTATTTATAAAGAAACCGAAAGCCTTCAGTTTCCGATTTGAGGCCAAGCATAACACCTGACTACGTTGTGTAGCGTAATCGGTCCACGCTGAAATCTTTGAACATTTTCAGGTTAACGAAGCTGTTAATTGAAGCTGCTAACGGAAAAAGTCCACGCTGCCAACGTATTTTGCCTGACGTGTGATTAAGTTTACACGGATCAACAGTATAACGTAACAAGATAATAGCGGCATGTATTCGTGTTATGTTTTTATGTGTTTATCCGACCTTACCTACTTTCCCAGAAACGAAATTTTTCTAGTATGATCAATAGAAAAATAGGTAATTACCTGAATAACTGAGCAGTGGGTTGTGATCAACGTTTCACAACATATTATCTATGCGAATTGTATATATGGCTCAAGCTGGGGTCATGGTTGTGAATTGATTTTTCAAAGTTTAACTTCGGAAAAAAGTGAGATAATTAATGCAAATAGTCCGGCAGAGCTCATCGAACTGGGTCAAGATTTAGATAAATTCGTATGAAATCTCAATTGTTGGTGCATTAGTGGCCTAAAAAAAGTTCAACTTATTCAATTTTTGTCAAAGTTATTTATACCAAAACGAAATACCACATTTGTTGTTACATTGTCATACTACATAAATTACATTGTCTAGTTAAAAATATCAATCGCCATTTAACAGACGTGTTTTTATTCTTGATTGCAGATGATGATCAGTGTACGCAATGCTAGGTACCGCCACGGCTGAAGTACCGCGAAAAATTTACACATAGCGCTATCGAAAATATCCATCTAAAATTTATGATTACGAAGTACGAATGGCAGCTTGTGGCTAAATTCTAATTTGACCACATTAAGAGTACTAAATAGTTTGTAAAAAAGATATATAAACAGATAAAACTATTACGAAAATAACATAAAAAGTAGTGAAGACTCAGCATCAATGGATGCAAGTAGCAAGCTAGCTTTTACTGTACCACTTTTAAATTCTACCAAAATGTGAATCAATATAACAGTATATATAATAGGGGGTACATTTCTAAATTAGTCTCTTGCATGAAGTAAATCTTCAGCTAACTATATTTCAGTTAGAGACGACATATTTTTACACAGTAGACTGTCTGTCTTTTCTCTGCGGAAACATGGGGGTTGACAGTAGGGCGGCACCCATTATTGATACGTGTTGCCACGTGCATAATTGTGTCAACATACACATTATTCGATTTCTAGGTAATCGTACTATCGCAATTTTTTTCGCTTGAAACGACTGTAAACATTGGTATAAACACAATGTTCTTATTCAATTAGTTTATATGCGCCGGAAAACGTATATTCTAAAGACTGTACCTAGTCAAACGTTTACATCTTTCCTCAGTCGTTTCACAGAGAAAATGTTGTCGTTCAATTCAGACGACAACATAAAATCTGTCTGTAAGTGGTATATCTACGCGTACACGGTGAACTATAGCAAAATCAAAAGCACGATTCAGTCAACGACAAAAATGCTTACGGACTTCCTTTTATAAAACAGCGGAAAATAGTGTGGTTGTCTATCGACTATCGGCTGCCCCCGCTACTACTAAACCGAACACGCAGAATTTCCCGTAGCAGATAACTTTAACTGGATATATTTCCGCATATAGATATATACACGTAGAATTTTCACTTACGTTTACGTTTACGTCTACCCGGTTAGCCCTTTCTAAATAATATCTAAGCTTGTCACAGTGGATCGCCTATACGTTACACGCGATATATGAGTGCGCTGGCGCATATAATCCAGTTTAAATAACGCTATCTTTGAGCGAATCTCTGCTAAAAGGGATATTTGTTGGTTTGATCAGACAAACAATGTTTCACTTGGTTTTTGTTTGCTTACAATCGAAGCAGGGCCGTCTGAAAATAGAAGACATATGGAGCCCGGCGAAATGAACACAGGGATCCGGGTTAATATAATAGATAGTTCCTAACGATTAACGACACGTCGATTATTATAGTCAATGAGCTATTTATATAATACAGATCTCTATTAGGCCCTATTTTTTTTTGCGAAATTTCGTGAGCGGCACTCGACCAGATATACTGTAATTTTGATTCATTTCAAGCTAAAGCTGGAAACGAAATGAATAGTTTAAAGAAGTGTTCGTGAGTATGAAGAGGAATCGAAAGCTCAATTGCTTACCAGTACTAGGCCTCTGCCACGGCTATGGTGACCCACTCCGGTTGGTTCCGGTAGATGTGCGTATATTTCAGGGTGGTCCTGAGGGCCATGCAATTCTCGTATATACATATTGACATTTTTACAGGCTTTATCGAATTTTTCAGAATTGAATTCATTCAGATTTTCAGACGAAGCTTAACGAACACAAAAAAAAGTTGTCCCACACCGCCGTCAGGCGTCACATTTGATTACTTGCTTTCAAAGGGTAAACACGTTACACACTAGCCATCACAAAAGGAGGAAGGTCGAATTTAATTTTAAAAAACTGGCCAGATGGGATTTTTTCCAGCAAAGTGAGCCTCTTCAATCACAAACGGAATTGATATTGTATGGCACAACATACTTTAACTATAACTAAACAATTTTCATTAATCACTGAAGTAAGCTCGAATGAACGTTTGACGTTTCGTCATTGCCTGGGAACCCGGAAGGTGAGGCTATGACGAAACTCTAGACCTAAAGTGCCGTATCGTGTCCTCGCCAGAAGCGACTCAAAGTTGGTACAAAAGTTGTATCGTCCTTGAATATAAATACCGCAGAGGGTTTTCATGGTAGGACAATTAATTCTGACCTGTTGCAGTATTCGTAATAGAGTCGAGTATCTTGAAGTCTATAAGGCTCAAACCATTCAAACCACGAAGCCATCGCACAACGCAAAATTTTACACAATCAAAGTAACAATTTCCGTTTTAGACTTTCTTGCATTTTACAGTATTTCTTCGCCGAAGAACCTTGTAAGTTACTTAGCACACCGCGTTCAGAGATATTACCACGGATAGGTACTGCTAGTTTGGTCTAGACTATAGCAAATTAGAGCACTGTAAAAAAATGATTATGGTTTGTAATGCAAAATTTATATGGACCAATTGGTTTTCTCGTCAATAGATAGTTATTTATACATTACTACTTGTCGATGTAGGTGTGGATGGATTTTTCCTCTGGAAAGATCTACTTGTATACTTTTTTAATTATTTGCATCTTGTTGAAGAAAATAGCTACGATACTGGCTGCATGGACAACAGTTTTGTAGTCTCTTTGCATAACCCAAGCGTTTTTAATGAGCTTTATGCTCGGGTCGTGGATACTTAGTTTATTATTGCATCGAAGTAATCGAACTTTATTTGCATTGAAGCCCTTATTTTAAGCCAAGGATTCTACAGGTTGATATATCCTTTAATATCGTTCACGTTTTCATAAAGAAATTAGCCTGAATCATGCTGTATAAAACGATAAACGCAAGTATTTAGCACTGATTTTTTTACTAGCGAGCACACGATGCATTGCACCGGAGCAAATACGTAACATAAATCTATGAATAAATGTATCGTCTACAAAGCGAGCGTCTGTGAAGTGTTCACATCTGCCAGTCAAAGGCAACGTGTATGGCCACAGTCTCTCGAAATGATGGCTGATTCGATGCAGTGTCCTGTAATGTTCGACGAGAAGGCGCCTAAAAGATGAACTGAGTGGCTTGCGAAGAAACGGGGTCGTGAGGTGGAGGCGTAGGTCTTTGCGAGGAGTGACCTGCGCTTGGTTTGATTAGAAGATTTGTGCCGGGCCGGACGTGTAAAACAGTTCAAGTGAAGCTGTACGGACGTATTCCTACGGAAAAAAAGCCGGCTTGCCATCGCTCAGCGAGACTGGCGAAAAGCTCAGTGACTTTGTAAGTGCCAAGTGGTCCCAAGCGGTCTCTTCTGGATGAGCTGGGTTCTTTTTTTGGGAAGCATTCAGAAACCACCGAAAGGGCCTTTCGTTAGTCGTTACACCATGGTGAGGGAACTTTTTACGCTGATTTAGTGGGTGTCCAAAAGTTATACGGCGGAAAAGCCCAATATCCATTCTCCGCCCCACGAGAGCGCACATAGCGCAAAGGGTACATCTGTTGATGTCCCGAAAGAGACATGCGGTGCTCGCAGACACAGCATACTAAAGTAGGGGGCTCAGCTGCGTCGAGATGATAGGGCTTGAAAGCCGTAGTGCGAATCGGCCAATTAATGTGCCCCCAAATAGATACACTACCCTTAGTACTTCAATCAAAATGTATCAATTAGCAGTCTTCCGTAGACGGCATTAGAAAGTGTTGCTAAAACTTGTAAAAGGTTATTGGCTTTTTCCTAACAAAACCACTACGTCGGAAAGGTCCGAGGCAATCATGACCAGTCCTGCCAAGATTGAGGCTTTGAAATTTTTGTGCTGTCGTCGAGGCTTATCGGATGTGAACAAACACTTCTGTGTTAGGGTTTCCGTGACAGGGCAAATGTATATAAATAGTATGAATCTATAGATAAATTCACAGCTACGGCTACGTGACAAAAAAGGTATATAGGTGAAAATGCACTTCCATGATCCTCTTAGGAAACTCGTCATAGATCTTATCATCCAGTTCTTCCAGTTCGGTTATAGTAACTACCAAGATAACTTACAGAAAGGAACGATTATCTATAATAACGGCTGTACCACATAGAATTATGACAAAACGAATATCGCGGCAAAGTCATGAGCAGCAATTTCTAAAATAGTGGAACGGGTGAATGAACGTAGCGCTATGCTTGAACCTTTAAATCAAAGCAGCACTCTAGTTAGTAGAGCAAAGTCTTAGTTACGCTAGACCATGTTTTCCTTCAAAGGACAAAGCCATTAGAACTTCAACAATATCCACACAACAAAAACGATTTACAAGTTAAAACGTTACATAAAGCCAAAATGCAACTATTTTATACTATGGAGTCTAAGGTAATAATTTAAGAAGTAGACGCATTCTGCCTCCATTTCATGTAGCTGTACGGAAACGTATATGAAAGGATGATACCTAAAAGTAACTAATTGAGAGCTGGAAATTCTAGCGTGAATTGACTTCCCCTTACCCAGAGCATTGTGGTGATTGGCGAGAATAACCATTCGACGTTTTTTCCGTCACGACGCTCGAAAAATATTAATGATCTGACAGGTTTTTTTTTCATACACCCAATCTACTTATGCCGAAGCAGGCAGAAACGAGGCAGTTAGGTTGGTTAGGCAGTCTACTGTTCACAAAATCATTCATCGCAAAATTACATCATATGCCGTGTATCATAGCCGGTAATATACATGTCTATGTACATCTATACATACACGTGTAGATATATACGAGCATCGCACGGCTATGTAAAATTTAGCTCTAAACATATTTAACGCACGTTAATCACTCACGTGCACATACTGTAGCTATCAAGTAAGTTATATGTGCGTTCAGTTTTGTTTATAACAAACGTCTACTCTATGGAAGCCAACATCCGAATACTGCCTCTCGATTGAACGGCGATAGCAGTAGCGAGACAACGATGCGGCGTGTGCTGACGTTGTTATTGTTCTCTCGCTAACTTAAACGATCGTCGGACACAAGGCATTCACTGGTGGATTCAGACATAAGACAGAGACGCACAAATACACCCATTGCCTGAATATACGACTTTTGCATGATCATTATCATAACTACTCAATTAGTAGAGAGAAAATGATCAGAGCAAGCTAATGGTGAGGGTATACTCTATAACTTACGCTAAAGCGCTTTACAATAATTCATTTATAGTCTGCTACATGGAAACGTCGGCAAATTTTTCTATACTATTACTATCATTATATTGTCGTGTAAACACCCAAAACGACCTGCGGAATTTATCGATTTTCGGGCTAATTATGCTGGGCGTACAACTGCGTACAAAAAGCGATATGTACAACAGGTGCGATTGGCCAACAATACGTTTCTACATCCCGAAAGGGCAGAAACGGTCTAGAACGGGTAGAAAAGTGTGAAGGTTGAAGCACATAGTTCAACATGGACTTTTCTACCTGCTCAGTATAATCTAAGCCCATCTCGAGCTCGTCATCAACGTGCTACGAATACACAATACTACGATAAATGATCTAAAATGACCGATAAGCTATTCTAATTGGAATAAACCGTATTAATATTAAAAAAAAATTATGTTTTCTTTATACTAAGAATGTGTTTTCACTTAATGACGGCTTTACAGCCTTTAAAGGTGCAGCTATCCCAAAGAGGTATTTTGCTTTGTAATATGAACTTGGAAACATTCATAAACCACACCTTAAACCTGAACAGTAATTGGAAAATGACCTAAAATCACTAGGCGTGCGAAAAACTAGTACGATTGAAACAGCAATACTTTAAAAACAGCAAGTTAACTTTCAAACAAAAAAGTTTAAAAATGATTATTAACTATTTATTCTTTGTGAATCGTTTTTGAGGCTAAAGCAACGATCCTTGGTCTTTGTCACCCGGAAGGTTTAAGTTAGGACTTGGTTTCAGAAAAGGTCGTTATTTTCATTAGGGCATGACGCTGCGTGACTGGTTAATTGGATTGATTGTGATTCAAGGATAAGAATCGTAAAAATATGTAGTGAACTACAACCTGGCAATAGCAGGTTTTTTCAAGTCCGCGTTGTTGCGTATTCAGGAACGCCCACAGAACATAACTATTAGATACACCTAAAATTCAATCTCTTCATGAGCCAGTAGCAAAATCTGAGGTAGAACTTGTCGTAAATGTAACGTTTGACTAAGTTAGAGCTACTACCGTAATAATTGCATTTAATTTAATCAATAGACAAATTCACTACAGTAAGCGGCTGATCCATTTATCTCTGTTACAGAAATACATCGAATAAAGAAAATGCATTAAAAGCAACACGTCTTGCCACGTAACGTATAATACCACGACGTTACATCAATTTTTAAGCTAATGCATCAAGAATTTTTCTGTCAAGCCCCATCATCCCCAACCAGAAATGATGGATGTTTGCCAGAGTGGCAACTCACATCGCTCCCGTCACCCTTGTGCATCTGTTGCGGTATTTTCTCAATTCATTTCAACAGGCTGTCGCTTGTTCTGTTCCTGCAGAAAAACAAGCGACAGACTTTCTGCTGCTCGGGTCCGTTCACCACTCACCAGCGTGTTCGACTTCTCACTACCAGTCGCGATAGCAGCGACTAGTTGGTGCACACTCCATCCACGCATCTGGGGCTATTTCCTTGTTGCTATAGCAGTAGGCAGTTAGAGTCGTTGTATGATCCGTGGTGATCCCGGTCGTCGTCATGCGGTGGTTGCAGACCCATTGAAGAAGCGGCGTTTTCATCTCGTCGGGTGCTGTGTGATGCTATCGCGTTTTGTCAGCGACTTTGCGTACCCTCTCTGGTACTACATTGGCGTCCCCTTTAGTACCGTGGAACAGAGCGAACGATATTCTGCTCCGCCCGCTTACGACGTGCCTTCGCGCGCAACACTTTAGCTCCCTCTAGCGGGCGTAGAAGAGCAGCCAGCAGCAGCGGCAGCGGTGGGCTGCCAATGCCAGGGAGACAGAAAAGGAAAGAAAGTTTCCAGCAGTCAGCCATCAGCTTCGGTGGGCCGCAGCGTGAAGTTCTCGCAATCAATGGTGCCTTCCTGCTCGGCTAGTTTTGTCGGCTGCTTGAGGCCACGGACGCATCGCCAACTTCAGTCGTTGAATTTACAGACACAGTGTTTCAGTATTCGAACATTTACCATTCCGCGTGTTGGGGGCACGTTCCACTGTGCAGACTGCCGCCAAATGTGAGGGGACACCAGATGCACCATAAGCGAATAAAGTGCACATAGGAATGTAGTCTTTTAAATAGTATATTAGGTTAGAGGCTTATTATCTTGGTGATGGTTCAGTGCAACCGTCATGTCACGTCCAGATCCTTTGTAGTCTGGAGTACGTACGTGACATTCACGAACGATGCTCTGCATTGTAACGGATTTCGCGGTATCGTGCAAATAGTCGCCGGTATCGTGCTTGCATCGAACGTTCATAGAAAAGGTGATTGTCTTCGAAGACTAACAAGCAACGATAATCACTGTGATCGTCGTCGTGCATGTTTGCAAATCGATTTGAGGTATCTATTGTAGTTCGCAGTATCCTTGCACCCTTTCCTGCCTACCTTGTTCTTCAAGGATATACTTCGATGTGTCAGTGCCAGTTGTCATGGAACTACAGTGAATAACTAATCCGTTGAACGGTAACTATGGGTGTCCTGTATTCGGATATTCTTGTGCTCTACCCTATTTCAAGTGGATACGTTAGATTACCTCCGTGCTCATGGGCCAATGAAAAGTTCAATTTTACGCAGCACACGACACTGCACAGGCAAATGTTCAATACTTTTTTCATATTGTTTTGTTTGTATAGAAAAAGAAAAAATGCTATAAATCTGATCGGCATCGCTGCACATCGAATTTCATCCCATATCGTACCATTTCTGTTATTATTCAACGCTACGGCAATCAAAAATATCGTGCACTTCACTCGGGCATTCAGTGCTTTCGTCCACCATTTGCTTAGCTAATCTGTGTTAATGCACAAGGTATTTCCATACTCCCTGAATAATTCCTCAAGAAAAGTTACCTCGTGACTTGTTCGGTAACACGAATCCGCTCCACGAGCCGTGACATGAGACCATTTCGTGGTTTCCGTCACATCGTAACGTTTAAAGGCTAGAGACCCATAATGGCAAACAGCCTGTAAGGAATACGAACGAAGGTTTTTTGGCATGACATCCCAAATAACAGTCTCCCACATACGTACTACGTAACGGCGCAAAATTATCAGGTCACCAGGTGCTAAAAGGAACCTTTATAACAGCTCGTAGTGACGATAATTCGAGGATCGCAAAGCATGCCTACTCAGAAGAACAGATTGTAATTAATTTTATAATTTGAACCCTCTAGCCGTAATGGAGGCTATCCAAGGCTGCCAGCTTTACGGGACCGAATCAGTGTCGCACGTTGTCAAAAAGAATGTCCTACTAAAACCCCTGAGCCCCAGATTGCGGAAAGAATTATTAGGTGCGTTTTTCAGATATCGAAGGGGCCACCGGACAATCGGCTATGTTTACTGTCTCGAGCGGGAAACGCTGAATGAACACATATTTCAAAACATATTAATAAGCTTAATAACATTTATAACGTAGAGTACTCGATAGGGAACACACCTCCGTATGCTCACTGTATTGTTACTGTGACCCTCTTCAGGTATGTTTTTCGAATTTCAACAGTTTACCTGCCATGTAAGCCCATCAAGTAGATAATTACCTGCCGAGTGTGGGGATTTATGTTGATGCCGTAGGCCGATTGTTATCATCTACCTCGATGTTAAACACTCTACATAGCTTTATACGATATTCGTATGAGCAGTTCAGCCATTGTAACAAGTAGAAACAGCAAGTAGATGATCAACAGACATTTTTGCTTAAAATCATTTCCCAGTTTCAAGGTATGTAGTTTCTTGGAGAGATATTCACTGATATCGTTCTTTTTCCGTGCGCCCATTTAGTTAGGGCACGTCGAGGGGCGCATAGAACGAATTACTTAAAAGAGATTGGAGTCCAGATTAAGCATTGTTTTGTATCATTGTAGGTTCGCCAAATTCGCATATTAAGTTACAAAGGTGATGTCTAGCCTCAGTTTGACAGGGTCTTGGTCGTCACCGCCGCGTGCGGGTTCGGTGGAAGATATGGATAGGATTTATCCTATAACTGGATATCGAGCAGTGTACTTTCAGGTGTTATTTCTACAGATTGTATTGATGGGCCGCGTACTAGTCGATGGTCTGAAAGTCTGAATGTGTCCGTCTGGTTTTTGTGAGATGTGACAGGAAGTAGATGATTATCACTCCATGGGTCATTTATAACTAAGTCGTCATCGGCAGTCCGCGGATTTCTACTGTACGCCTGTCAAATATGCCTCGTGTCATTATTTTTCCCCCGCATCACTATTATTTCGTCGTCACTATCGAATCATAATTTCTGCCAAGAAATTTTTCAATTCTCATATATGTCATCTCGAAGGCTCCTTTCAACTCCATCCGTGCTACCCCTTTCGATTTGCCGCATCTACTGTATCGTATAGCAAAACCAGTACTACATACAGTTGGCCGTTCCTATTGCCTGATGGACGTATATTATCAACATATCGCATGTATCACTGAGTGAGGCAGTGGGAAGTGCTGCGCGAGCTATTTTCATAGTTCCGCTATAAGTCGATGGTTCTAGTGCAGGTAGTCGTGGCTATAAATAGATGTACTGATGACTGTGGCTTTCACTTATGCGTCGATGGGACCTTTCAACATCTTTGTATTGTTGCCATTAATTTTTCAGATGAAAAATACGGACACGACGCAGATATGGATACGACAATGTAAAACTCTTTGCGCAAATTATAGATCGCTAAACTGTCAAAAACGGACCCGCTTGAAGCTATATTATGGAGAAAACGTTTAAGAACTAGGCAGTCATCCGAACCGCTTGAGTGGTGCGTTTTGTCATCGGTGATTAATATAAGAACAGGAAGCGTATGGATTTGCAGTATGGGGTAGTTTCAAGTGGCATATTGGCTGATAGATAAAGGTACAACGTACTATATAGAAAAGGAAAACAACGTCAGACCAATGCTGCCGGATCTTGCGCAATAGATTGGAACGAAGAGTTTGCTTAGCAAGGACGTCATTGAATTCTATATAGCACCATAAAATTTGATCGCCCCATCTATATCAGGTTCGATGTATTTACACAGGGAGATCTTATGACCATGTTAACGATAGCGTACTATCTTCGGAAGCATCTGTGCTCTGTTGGATTCAAGTTAGCCAATAAGGGAATAAATGAGGAAAGCCTAAAAGAAAATAAACATACCTTATTCCCAAGCGCCTAATAGAGACCACTTTGAATATCGAATGATCTGATTATCACTTTAGTTATAGAGCTCTCAGTCAACTTCAGTTATATATATGGATTGCTTGAATTTGGTTTCCGTTGCATGTATTTTTGCCTACGAGCCGAACTTCTGTGGAGTGTTTTCATTTTAAAAACAACAAGCGATAACCTGGGTATTTCCGTTACCGCGGCCGCCACGCGAAGCGTTAGTGGCGCGTTTGCGTCGGCTGTTAGATGATATCCGAAGTATCGAAACAGTCCATCAGAGTCACGCTGTCACGTTCACTATATCATCGAACAAAACAGACGAAGTCCATGTTCATATCTCCGGAACACCTAAATCTACAGGCGTTTTCCTCCCTGGTTTGCCTCGAGTTGCCAACGTCAACGCGAACAGCCGTCGGCATGAGCACGGCTGGTGAGTAGCGTAATAATATCATCAAATTTTACTTCGCGCAATCGTATCTGTTCAGCCCGCCTGTCTGCTCACCTTCGTTCGTTCGTTCGTTCGTTCGATTGTTATCCGAATGCTATCAGTTACTACTACCATTAGTCATAACCATAACGGAATTGTATAGCGGCATTACCGAGTGAGGCAAACTGGCTGAAAAGATAGAAAAGTCAATTTTTGTCAACATTGAATTTTTTTTTTTGCAAGGGACGAACGACCGAAGTTATTTTCGATGAATGGCTTACGATGATTTACGTCTACGAAACGTACCCAAGCCCTCTCTCGCCTAAGGTTAGCTCAAAAAATATTGTCGACCTACGAACAAAATACCAGAAGCTGTGTAAGTCATCGTCTCATATCTCCCGTTGTGGATATATTCGGAACGCTATTGCCGATCCTACTTCCTTGTCAAAAGGGAGTAGCGTGTCTTTGCTACAATGTTTGGTTAGATTGTCGAAATTTACTGGCCAAGCTAAAAAAAAACGCGCCTCCCGCATATCGGGCCTTATGTAATCATATATATGTGTATATGTACGCTATACATGCGTCTATATTGAGTATTAAACATTGACACTCATGACAGGTAGCAACTCACTGCTCGTTCGAAGTTCGAATTCATGATCTGACTTTTAACGCGTAGATTAGCCTCCAAATATTGTCAAAACACCGGACACCGTCCGGCCGGAAGTTTGAGCAATAGAAGTGTTGCTAACTTTCCAATAGGCAACACAGTTTGTGCAAGCGGTCTTTGAGAACAAAAGATGACTCATTTGAACCCTTCTCGCTACGTTTTTTGCCATTAGATACAAGCGAGAGCGGTAACACTGACGACTGTTGCTTCTGTAATCATGGCGTAAAAATTGTGGATTGCTGACAATAGTAGAAGGCAATATAATTGTCCTAGACGCACTTCCTGTACCCTGCACGAACGCACAGTCAAATGGAAAATCGTTATATCAAGCTAGCTAAAATCACAAAGGCCGATTATAAATACAATTTGCTGTCATATATGGCCGCTGCAAGTCGAGCCATATCAGCCGTGGCAACAATGCTATGAAGTACGTATACCGCTCGCTTGATTCCCCCTTATTTTACTACTACTACGGCAATTTCCAGAAGTCTTCAAATCGTAGGACCTTCTAGCGAGCTTTAGACACCTTCGAAACAGTGGACTACGGCCGACATATCGTCGTATCTATATACGTTAATTGTTTAACTGAAAATGTTCATCTCACACCTAGTCCATGTTCGTAGTAAGAGAAGTCTTCAAAACTTCGTCACGTCATACGATCACTAAAAAACTCGAAAAAAGGCGCGTTCCGTTCCCAATTGAGCGTTGCATCTCAGAGACGATCCGCAAACTTACACATCCTAGATACGTTTGGCAGTGCTATTCGCAGGAAACAAAATGTCGACAGGTCCTGCGACAGTTATAAGTAGAGAAAGCTGCCATCATCAGCACCGCTAATATTAATAGCGAGGAGCTCACCGAACAAATGTCCTTCGCAGCGACTACTATTCAACTTGCCTTGCTGCTTGGCGAGACACGAGTTCACGAGAAAGACTCAGTATTCCAGTCGCAATGTCATGACTAAGCTGAGACCGCCATTCGTCTCCGCCCATCTCCAAGCAGAAACGTCCGTCTTTATACTTTGCCAGCAGCTCGCGTAACAGAAGCTACATAACGCCAATGACATATTTATTCATTAATATATGGCCAGAAACGACACTGCCATAAGTAGGTTCTATCTATCCATGATGAGGATAATGATTTATAATTATAATTGAACTTTACTTTTGTTTGTACGTGTTCATGCGCCTTGTACTTTTCACGCATCCCCGAATTCCGAATCCTCCAAGGCTCGATTGAACTGTAAATCGTCGAAACTGTAAAAAAATAGCTACTGTGCATTGGATCTTGATGGCACAGTTTGTCACAACTTTACCGTCGCTGCCAGGATAAGAGTAAACAATACTGGCTTTTAATAAAGTATCATATCAAACCAAATCCGTTCGTCTACGTTCGTACGTCCTGTATTCATCTGCAACAGGTAGAAAATAGCTGTTCTAGGGACCGACAGAGAGCAGACAAACACCAAAATAATTACCATTGCCACAGATGCCGCTATATCTGACACTGCTGTCGATAACAACTGCAGGTAAACGTAGTGCGTTATAAACGACAATGTGTAGTCGTCGATGGACGGCGGCGAGGAGCGTCCCTGTCTGCAGTAAGCGAAGTCGAAGTTTTCAATGTCAATTACAACAAATAACATACTCGTCAAAAAGAAAAGCAAATGGAGACCTAGCAGCATTATCGTTTACTCTAGCAGTGTACTACAATATGCCACAGCGTAGGGATCAGCCCGTTGCCACTCGGTGCATACAAACGGATTGACATGTTTAGCTGGCCTGACACTTCAGTTGACGCGTCAATTTCGAAACGTCAACGCGGTGTACGACGGCCACGTTGCTGAGTGAGCCAACCTCGCCCTACTGCTGTGGGGGTTGGACGAAGTCGAGCAACTAAAGGCAGCACGGGTCGGCCATCCACGTGGAGCATACTCGCCGTTTTATCTTATTGCGCAAATGGCCGTGACCGTTGAATCGCGCAGCGGCTTCGGCGCCCACTTGATTCGATCAACGATCGCACCATCACCATCGTTGACGTCGCGTTTTCATTATCATCGCCAGCCAATCGCGCACTTTCTTTACGTTTCACATTTACGATCAATAAAATCGTACGGCGCAGGCGTACGTATAAACACCTATATACTACACGTCCATAGGCCATTTTGTGGGCGGAAGCCACTGATTGCGAATTTCTACAGATAACTGTACATGAGGCAATCGTCAATAACAATGTTTTTTGAATTATACTATCATGTTTCGACCTAGGCGGGAAATAATCGTGTTCTGCTAGAATTAGATACTCGTACACTGCTCCAACATCAATATGTTTACAATGTTCTGTTCATCTGAGAGCTTTCATCTGAGAGTCGAGTAGGTTTCGCGTCGTGTTGGAAAAGGATTGCCCATAAGCTACTAATCGTAGCGATTGTCGTCAACATAACTGTGAAGCATCGTCTGTAAAGGTGCATTGCACAGTTATTTACCCCCGAACGCCCCAACAAATTCATCCATGTATCCACCTGATGCATGATGGGAACTGCGCGCTCTTTGGATTTCCACCAGAAAAAAATTATGTGGCGGCCATGTCACCCACTTGTAATTCACTCAAGAGTCGCGTTGCGTCGCGTCGTGTCGTTGCTGAAGCTACCACGTGCCGCCATGCATGCAGATATTTTTCTGCACGTTACTCTAGTCTGCCAACAGGTGAAATTCAATAATATAAGATGCTGAAATAAATAGACGAACTTACTTCGCTGGCAAACTACTGAATAGGAGTGCAATCAGGCTGTGTTTACAGTGATCAATTACTAGTCTTCGAGAGCTGTACAATTGAATGAAGTCCTCAAAATACTCAAAAGCACGTCTACATCTTTAACGAGACGAGAATTTTTGACGTGATTCGTTCACGTTAGCTGATTGTTGGGTACTAGGGATTGAAGACTGCAAGTTACACACGTGATGGAACTTGCTTTTAGACACGCAGATATGTGCAAAGTATCAGATCGCTTTCGCATCCCCAGAGCGGTGATGTCTACGGGTAAAATGTTGGAGTATCGTTCGCATTGCTGATGTGTATTTTGTGATACAATTCGTGGCACCTTTTTTTTGAAGATTTTCAGCTTGACCAGAGAGAAAGGCCTGAAAGGCCTCCCAGGTACTTATACCGTTTGTTATAGTTTCCAACTTTTATCATGCGTGCGATTTTAATCGTATTTAAAAATTTGTAAAATTCAATGGTCTAATAGCATGTGCAATTTTCTATGCGAATAATAAAGTGGCATTTAACCAAAAAACTTCAAATGTAACAATTTAAGTAGTCCAGTATTTCGGCTTACTGCGATAAAACACACATGTCATAAAAGACATGGCAGCTACCTTGCTAGCAATGGCACCCAACACAATACTTTGCCTCCGTCCTTCTCTCGTCTATCGTCAGACTGAATCTTGTTTGTTGATGGATTTGATTTAGAATAAAATTCTCAAGATAGTGCTATCGTTGTTCCTTTTTTTCAGTCCCTTATGTATTCATGTTAATATTTTATAGTTCACCATCGCTTTTTCCTTCAGCCAATGAATTGTTAAACTGTCGGCTAACACATTTTGAGGCAATTGTACACCGGTATATAAGTAAACAAATAAAACATATACATTATAAACAGTACAAAATCAACTAACTTTCCCAGTAGAATCGGCCATGTTTAGGCTTGGCTTATTACAGCGCAGGCGCAGAACTTCAAGGCACAGCAGAACAGCGTAGTGCAGCGAAACAGAGCCTTTGTTCGGTCGAATTATATTCGAAAGAAAATCATTGTAAAAAAGCTTTCTTAAAAAATTCAATTAGGCTTAATATAAATGTGAAAATGTCGTTGATATGTATTCATTGAGATATTTTGTTCCTAATTTGGTTCGGGTCAGTCTAGTTCTTTATTGTTATATTTTACATAGTGGAATCTAGAAATGTTTCATCGACCATCTGTATCTTTGTGCCATCTTCTCTCGGTTTTGCATATCCAAGTATATTTCGCTATGTGGTAAATGCACGCAGGCCCACGCCTGTCTATCAAAATCGAACCAGCCCATACACCGTGAAATCCGGCATAACTAAGGTTTAATCGTGTCCCATATCGTTCGACCGCCCCTACTGCCTATTACAAGGCCTATGTCCATGCAATGATGGCGTAGAAAATATCAGCTAAGTCAACAGTTTTTAGCCACATACTAAAACACGTCAGCCAAACTGACGCGACGCGACTTGTGGGTTTTGCGTACACCCAGTTCACCGGTTGCAGCACCTCAATGGCTACAAGTGTCCCGTCTTAGCTAACCTAGCAGTTGAGCATCGCGTAGAGAATACCTAGAAAAGAAAGGGCAATCAGACGAATTTTCCTTCAATCACCTATCTGTACCGCATCAACGTAGGCAGCCAACTAGCTTTAATTACTGTTACAATTAATGGTAATGTTCACATATACCCACACTACAAAAAAGTGTACTGTTTTTACAGATGTTATTTTACCTCATAACGCGATTGTACCAAACCACTAAATTTTATATCGGTCAAATAGAACAAGAACGGCAGAAAAACAGTGGAGCATTGTTTGTTCGAGGTCTCTTGGGCTTGTTCATCTTTTATTGGCCGTTGTAGATATATTATACTTCCAACAGAGTTAACCCATGCCGGCTTGTTTTTACCGGAAGCGTGAGGTTGCGGCGATGTTGTTTGGCAAGATTATATCTGCCGCAGTTTTTTTTCCAATTTTAATTATTTAATTACTGGCATTTGTTTTTTTTCCTTCCAAAGTTCCCAGGCAATTTCATTTACAGGTGCTCTGCTTGAATACAAAATAAATTTCGCTTTACGCTATATTGCCATCTGTCCCTCCGAAACTCCAATTCCAAGTGTTACTTAAAAATATTTCATATCTTCGGTCGCATATACATGCCAATTAAATTACTAAATGTTAGCGAAATGATTTTCTATATGTAACCACAGAAAGTAGCGCAACTTAGACCGCTGATGTCCCAGTGTCTTTCTAGGGAATATTTCTGGGTATTATGTAAGAGCTGCTTGCGTTATCTCCCCATTCGTCCTATACACATACGATAAAGGCTAGCCATATGTCGTATGCTCGTACTTGGTACGACTCCATGAAAGAAGAACTGCATTAGATGTTTGCAACTAAATTGTACCGATCCCCGAGGATGAACTGCAGAAGTTTCTCTTCCCTTTATCAACTATAATCAGTGTTTAGGAAGTTCTATTTTTTAGTTAAAAAAAAATGCGACTTGCAAAGAGAAAGTTTTTTAAATTTAGTTGAAAAGATCTCCGTTCTGAGCGGATTCGGCACTCATCGTGTCTTACCTGTCTTGGTTCGAGTTTTCGTTTTTTTTTTTTTAATTAAAACGGAAGGCGTTTCTGTGGAAATATTAAAATGTAGCGTTTTTCTGTGAAAAGGTTTCCGCCCGTAGGCTAGGTAGAAGATATTATTTCAAAGTCAAAAGGTCACAGCTTCTGCAAAATCATATTTAATTCAAATGTGGACAGAAGATCGAATATGAAACACCTGGCCGATAAAAAGGATCCGTTCATGTTTGCTGTGGTGAGCTTCGAGATATGAGTAAAAGCGACCATACAAGTGCTTTTTGTACAAATCATAATTGAGCTTGAGCAGCAGGTTGGACTATAACGGCCAATTTGAAGACGCATGTATAGCTGGGATGATTTGTGTTGATTATACTGCACGACTAAAACTGGTCCGCCGAGAGAAAGAAAAATTGCTCTAAGAAATACTTTGTGCAAGGAAGCTGATAGGATCGGGGGTATTTCTTTCAGTGCGCCTTCTGCACTGACTTATTTCCCCTTCAAATCGGCGGCCACTAGTTACCTAGTAAGGGGGATTACCTAGTAGTATATTATGTACACTGCCCGCAATAGCGTATCGGGGCCTGTACGGGCGGATTTGATCTATGGTCATTTTTAAAAATGATTTTTGACTAAGTGGGCTCTTAGGACTGAAATTAATAAATTACGTGCGATAATTGTTCAAGGATTAGTCTGCAACGTCTGTAGGCGCACTCGAACCTTTCAAGACGGTTCGAAGAATACGGTACTCACGAGTCTGTCCAACCTATAACCTCGGCTGGAAATAAATAAATCAATAGATCTCTATTCCAATAAAAGAGATGTGCTTTTCGCTATAATGTATGTAATGCGAAATTCGAATACGTGTTTTGGTGCACGTAATTACAAAGGTGCACGCCTAGTATTAGAACAGTACTATTTAAATGCAAATGGAACGTAAGATAGAAAGCAAACCTGAAACCGGGCCTGCAACAGGTGAAGCGAGTTTGTCAATAGCATTTCCCTAAAAAACACATAGTCACTGCTTTTGCGTCCGTCTAAAGATTTTTCATTAATTGATGTAGTTTTCCAACACCAATGAAATCTTGTTTGTCTGTCTGTCTGTGCGGTGATGTTTTATATACTCATAGATCCAACATGTATTTAGGAAAATATGAATTATGCAGTGTCAACAAGTATATCCATTCCTTGAGCACCGATTCTTATTAACAACATTTATCAAGGAGTGCGGCAATGATCGACTCCCCGCTTCTATACGAGGATTATGGAGTCGAAGTGGTACTCTACAAACAGCCAAAATTGGCAAGGGTAAGTACGATTGATGTTACATAGGTATATGACACATATAGGATGTATTGGACACGATACGACCTATGACTGGCAAAAAACGGTTGAACTCTTTCTGAGTTAAGTTTCACTGAAAACTTATTGCTTTTGCGTTCTTCAAATACTATTTATACGTGCCTAGCGATAAACATTATAATATTAAAAGCAAAAATATTTGTTTCTTTTTAAAAAAGGAAAACAGTTTTTTTTTTTTTAGCGATAGCGAATCATTATCCATATAGAATTAGGGTGGCGCTATATCCATTTTCTACTTGACAAGACGCAGACTACAGACTCATTCGAAATTGTTAGAAAAAAAATGACCACAGCATGCTACATAGTATATAACGCATGTCCAATGAAGCCCTCCGTTTCTTTAGCCTTGCCAACATTAGGGTAGCTCGTCTAGGTTATCCTGAAAATGTCATGCCAACTATCTCGGAAAGCAAAAAATTGAAGTAGCTAAGTCGTCTTAACTTATTCACACAGAAAGCGTCTATTTAGGAACAATATTGAATAAATACTAGAACGGCAGACAGTTACAAACTTTAACGCGATAGTGTAGTCAATACAACAGAGCTTATAGCACAAACGAGTTCAAATCCAGTTACCTCTCATAAACCATAAAATAGCGATGCGCATGTCTCTATCATTATAATAGGAATTAATTTTTCCTAGAGTGAACCAAGATCACCTACGTAGAATAGCAACCACCGAAAAGCTAGTGCTACAATTCTGACAGAATTGTATTCACATGTATCGTAGCCCAGCTGCATTTGCGCACTCTTCATAGCCGTCCTCATACAGAAATAGGGGATGGAGTTCCTTAGAACTGACGTCCTCGTAAGGGGTTCTGCAATGGCCCACATCGGTCCATTGTCCTGTTGGCCTGTCGCTTCCCTACTAAAATTGGCATCTGTATATATAAGACACTCGTACTTACTTACAAAGTATTGTCAATAATGGAATCATATCCGCCGACGTCTGAATCATATCTGTTGACGTTATAAATCCTCGGATCGTACGAGTAGTTACGACGGCTGTGTAGGGAAGGAAAATAATTGTACAATGATTCTGCCGAACACTTAAGTCTATGTGCAATGTATCTTCTGCTATACCTCTGCGTAACTTATTAACCTATCTGCTGATGATGGGCTGGGTTATGCAATTTCTATGTAGCATATTTTTACAGTTCGAACAAAAATTTCCATAGCACAAAATCGAAACCAGCCTCATCACCTGAGAACGGTACACGATTCCGTATGGTAATTCTTCTCTCGTTCCTGCACCCATTCCGCGGCTATTCCAAGACTATCGTGTACCTAGACAGTCTTCAGTTGCGAAATTCGATCATTACGGTTATTGTTTTGTGTCATTCTGACAACATTGCTACTGAACGATCTGTGCGGTTTGATGGAGAAAAACAGATAGATTGACCTTTTTTCGAAGAAGGCTAAAACATCTTTGTGTGAATACGAATCTTCCGAGATTTGATCGGTAGTTGTGCAAAAAGATTTATACAGTGAATTTAACACAAACACAGGGAACAAAAAGCCGTGAAGAAGCTGCATGTATGTCTATGTTGCCCGTCATCATACATTCGGTATAGACACATTTACATCAGTGTTCAAAGAATCGCCATTTTCGATCGCGGTGGCATCAGTCATAGCCTTACGAACGCTGCTAAAAAGGCAGTCTGCTTAGGGTTCGATGTAGCACACATGAGGGTGTGGAAGATTTCACGATCAGTTCGAAGCAACAGTGTCAAAGGCAGATTTGAAGTCACAAAAATGGAAGCGTGCGTTCATCAGGGATGAGTGGTTGCGTTGTGTCCAAGGGGTGCTTCTAGCCAGTAATTTGCGTTTGAGCTAATTCTGTCAAGAGTTGCCCTTCGTGACTCAGGACGAATTCGACGTCTTCGGCGCATTCGAGCTACCGGGCTTGCCTCTGCGTCTGCCACTTCTTTGAATAGCTTGTTTGCTTTTCATAAGACCACTCACGATCTCGACAGGCTTCTTGTATGTGCTTGAAACGTTAAAGCAGACAGCTTATCTCGGAGTCAACGCCTACGCGTTATTTGCCAATTTTTGTCCATGGGTTTCTTCACAGCTCCTTGGATTCGTCTTCGTTGACGTTTCTCCTTCCTACAAAGGTGACACCTCAACACCTCAGTCCGTGAGTTTGCAGCTCTTGTTCTTATCATCGTCTGCGCCTGCTTTTATGAAGGAGGATACTACATCAAGACACGCGTTGTCGACTTACGGAGTACCTACGTCAGATCATGATGGAAAGATTATGAATCAGATATTTTTCAAGAACAAAAATGAAACATTTGCGTTCGTATGGTAGAACCGATTGCATGTTCTACGCTATACTTAGGAGTACTATGAGAAGTGGCTTTTGACCCTGCGGTACATCATGTAGAATGCTAGGAAGCCAATGCGTTACTTACGAAATGTGTATTTTTAATAGTAAAATAATCAGAGCAGAAAGAATACGTGACAACGCGCTGGAGATATTTCAGTGTTGAATATATATATATATATATATATATATATATGCAAGCTTGAAGCGAGTTCTTCGTCTAGTAATATTGTATCGAAGCTCAAGTCGGAATGCTTATAACATGAGAGCGCTGTGGCCATACTCAGTTACTTAATAATAACACAAATACCAAATATTAAGAGGATATGTTTTAATGTAATCTACAGTTATGAGTCACTACACGTGGGCACCCTACGCAGCAGACCGGAAAGAAGAAATGGGATCAAGACCATGAAAAATGGTCGGTTGCGTCGCGTTATATTATCATAGTCTTCGTAGCAACAACGAATATAAGTGCACAGCTACTTCGAATGGGGAGCGCATGTAGCGACGCAACGATTCTGACGGAGTAGCATTCGTGACGAGTCGGTCACAGTTATCACATGGTATTATTTCGGTTGTCGATGATTGATTCCTTTCAGTTGTAACACCTGTAGTGTACATAAACGTAGGGCAATCACCGTCCGGTCAATAGTTGATTGATACCGTATAAAAATGTTCGAAACAGCACAACTATACATGTAACTTATTCTTTACGTATGGTTGGGGCAATTGGGAGCTCGGTCAAACGAAAGCTCAAGAGGGCTTATCAAGTTCAAATTTAAAGCAGGGACTATCGAATAGGGCCCGCACATGCTGAAATCATCGCTACTTCTTTAAGCGGAACAGCCTGACAGTCATTCTTTTCTTTTATCGGCTGCCTTTAACGGACAGACTGGCCGGACGCGAACCGCGTTTTACGTTGTTCAAATTGGCGAAACCTTATGGCCCATCCACGTTTGAGGGCAACGAGAACAAAATTTGGCAAAGTCGAATAACAACGGCGACTCACTGAAGCCTTTATTCGGATTTGTGTTTTCACGTGGATCGATTGCAGCGGGGGGTGGCTGCTCCTGCAGTGAACGGTACTGCAGTGAAATTCAATATGGCATATCTGTTTTTTGCCCTATATCTTGAATACAGAAAGAGGAACTCTTGGGTACTGCGTTCGATAGAATATAATTTTCCAGCTGCAAAGATGATGTAGAAGCTTCTGTGTCCAATCGTCCGCTATCACATGATCGATCTAGTTTTGTTAGAAAAGTAACGGATGTATTACGAAAGGAACTGTCCTGTCGTTCATTGCCGGGTGTTCTAAATACTTCGTTTCCTTATAGTCGAAGAATATATATCTTTAAGGGTCTATCTATCTTTTTTTTTTTTTTTTTCGATTCTCAAAATTATATTTTAAGGTAGAACTTTTAAAATGGGTGACCAGACTCAGTGGCAAAAACTGCGAGAGCAAGCCGAAATGGGCATGGAATCTACGACAGGGATTCTCTAGCTGACTAAAAAAAAAAAAGAAAGAACCAACTTTGTTTGACTTTTCGAAATTGAGAAAAGTTCGCTCGAGTGATTTTTGAAAGCAATCATATTAGAGTAGTCTATATTCCTTAATGGTCTCACTGAACGCGGAGCACATGTCCTGGGTTGTTTTCGCAACATCTTAACACCGGTAGAAATCAGCGTTTAAAGTTTATGCACCGTACACACCGCACATATGCACCGTTTGAGTTGGAACTCAAGGCGAAAGGGTGACACGCAACTCTTCCGGGATATGCAACATTTGAACACTATCAAATAACAAACTCTTAAAAATACGGAGCCATCAATGAAAACAATAATTACTTTCTAAAAAACTTGAAACATGTGTAACATTAGGCCAAACGAATGATTCAAAAAAAGCTATTACAGCTCTCGATTAAGTCTAACGTAATTCAGACACGTGCGGACCGAACGTGGCACGCTATCAATGCTAAGGAAGCTTACGCATACGTATTCTATAACTCGCACTGTCTCCTTGCAACAAAGTAAAGGATTTTTTACAATAAGGACCGCTCCTGTATAATATCAAGCTGTTACAACTGAATCCGGTGGCTCACAAACCGAATAACTTTTAAACCAGTTGGGCTAGGATTATGGCCTTTAAACATCCGTTAGAGACATCTGGCAGACTCTGGACAGCCATATACCCAGAATTCGCGTTCCTATATACAATTTATGTTTCGTAATCTGCACGGGGAGAACACCACATGCACTTCTAATTGGTTTGTAGTCAATTCACGGTTTTTTACCTTTTGAAGATTCGAATTATGATTATGTCACGCGTTATATGTGTCATGCCAGTTTTCGCTGACGCAAACCCTAAGCCTCTAAGCTCCGCTTTCGTGAAAAGCTTCTTCGATTGCCGCAGTGCTTTCTTGTGTTAGGAATCCCGATATCTGGTCGCTTCCTCATTTACCTTTCACCTTCCAATCACCGATCTTAAAACATGTGCACCATATATATATATATTGCTCACCAGTCGCGAATTTTTGAATCGCCGTAGCCTTCCGAACAAGCACGCTCGAACCACTGGGCGTTAATTTTCCAGATTTAACTTCTTCACTTGACCTGTTTCCACTTTTTCGTTTTTACCAACTAAATTTCGTCGGTTAACGGCGCGTAACTCAAAAAGGCCACTTTTCGCAGGCATCGAAATTTCATTACAATAGAGTGTGTACAAAGTGTGTATAATCAGTTAGGTAGGTGTACACGGTTTGTGACTGATGTATGGATGCACAGTTCATCACACGGTATGAAAGTTCTTAACGTGGTTCTTTGATATTAAGCGAAACACAAACGGCCGTATAAATATATTATGCATATCGTAAATAGTCATGGCAGCAGTAACGCTGAATTCTGCAACTTTATCCAATAAAGTTATTAGATAGGCTAACTCATATATTTGTGATCAGCAAAAATGCCTGCTGAATCCAAGATAGGGTTATAGTTGCTTACAGTTTGTGTGTTTGGACCGACAGATTTTATAAAGGCACATAATTGAACCGGAATGCACACGCTAGCTCGAAATTAGCTTAAAGCTAACTTAAAAAAAACTACTCAAAAATCACGCGGTTTTTTAAACTGAAGTCGATAATCGTCGTATAAGCAGCAGAGTAGCATTCTAATATAATAATAATAGTAATAATAATAATTCTAACAAGATTTTTACTTATACATTTTTAGAAAATGATCTTTGTTTCCGATTGAAGTAGTTAGAAAACACATGAGGGAAGTTTTCAATTTGCCGTGAGACTTACTCATATTATTGTGGCTTTGCGCGGATGATTGATCGATATCTTAGACAAGTTAATGATTTGCGGTGAGACTTGGTAGAGCCGATGCCGCAACGTCTTTGGACTTTATTTGATTAGATACATACAAAATGATATAGCTTTGTAGTTGTACATTTGTTTACCTCATTCAATTTATTTTTACTTTAGTAAGTTATTATACTTTATTCGTAATATCATTATGTAGTACTTCGTTGACCAACTCTTGCTTCGTTTTTTCGTAGAACTACGCGTGAGTTCTACTTCATACCAAACGTACCACTGGAGACCAATTAGACCGTTCTTGATTAGCTCACTTATTTAAACGTTATCATGTTGTCATCGAAACTTACTCCATTGAAAGTCTGCCTTTGATTTTACAAATGCAATAACACTTCGCCTTATAAGGGTAATTATCGAAAGATGTTTTTAAATTAACCTATCACTAGCGACAGGTATCGATCAACGATGTTGAGAGGAACCTGTTACCAAGTTGCAGATACACGAATCGAACTTGAAGATTGCTTATTTTCTGTGAAGGTACGTGATAGCTTAGTGCGTGAGGTGTTCGCCTGCAAAGATTAGTGTCTAGGTGCGAATCCAGTTATGGACACACGGTTTATCTCGCGCTGGAAGCCAGCCGTGTGATGGCGTCTCTACCGGCAATACCGTACGTAAAACCTAGACGTAAAAACATAGCGAAGGTTGAAAGATAACTTTTTTTCCGTTGGACACGGTCTAATTTCTAAGCTTATGCAATGAAATGTAATATCGATTTCAAACTGGTATGGCAAACGGTCTGTCCGTTTGAGGTAATATTAGTCATAAACACAAGTTTCTCTATTTTAAACCATAAATACACAAGATTTAGGACAGGTAGGTTCTTTTGTGTACCACTGACTAGGATTGACTATGGCGAACATTTTGCATTAACTAGGCCTTTGATAGCCATGAAGAATGCATTGTCCACAATTGAAGGTACAGTACAAGTGTTGCGCCGACCACTACTTTCTTTGCGTACTTGTTACGCTGTGATCTTATTGCGCCTACGTTACCTTGCGTTGGTAGGTAGATGGCTTCCCAGCATTTAGAATTGAATAGGTCATACGTGCTGTATCTGAGCCTGGGGATTAGCGTCAATGTAAAAAACATTTTTCAAAAATAATGCTTCCTTCTCTCTGTGCACAAACCACAAATATCTAGAACCTATGTAAAATTCAACGTATTGTACACATCTATTAATTTAAGTGAACATTGCTATGGACAGGTGTTCCGAACTTCGAAATTAGTCCTTGAAGTAATGGTAGCGATTAGCAGGTAACCTCTGGGGCTGTACATTATTTTTTTTTTGTGATGTGTGCGACATACAATCCCAACCGAAAAAGTGATGACATATGCGTCTAGAGGAGAACCTGCCTATTATCTCTTTGAAGTCAGCCGATTATAAATAGTAAGCTGAATGTGGATTGATTTGTATTTCATCACGCTTGATTCTTCAATTTTGAAATGAATTTGCAATGGACAAGTTCACTTGTTTGCAGGAAACTATCTACATTAAGTTAGAACTTTGTGTGCTTTATTTGATGTCACTACAAGGTCATTGTTGTTAGCGAAGTGCTGGATTGTAAGGGGCAACAACAAGGTAGTACTGACGAAGTTCGGGATGTTCATTCAACAGCTATGATAATTCTAACCCCACCTGGCAGATCAAATGATTGATGGTTACTATCTGAAGCACTCGTTGCAATATCAGTAGACGGTCTCGCTAACAAATTTACTAGATTTTGAAATCTGTTAAGATTATTATAGTAAATGTTACTTTATCGTCCTCTACAGCTAAAACTTGTCCTTTCCGCTAACTGACTGTTGTCTTCTTGGTCCTGTTAGAAGCATGAGCAGAGTCCTGGTTTCACAAAGGTTACTCTTAACTTGTCAGTTATTATAGGAAGCTTTTTATTTTAAAGCTGAAAAGTCAGGTGTGATAGAATCGAATTAGAAATTTATTCTTGTAAATAATCTGATCCTACATAAATACTAAAGGCACGAGCGTACTCTTCATTACACGGGCAGGTCCTCGCTCTATCAATGAGCACAGTTCTTCTCTCAATGAGATAATATATAGTGAGACGATATCTATTAGGTTACCTTTTTCAACTTTTAACTGTAGAACTGCTGTTAGCGCCCCGTGGTACCATAAGCTTTAAACGCTTCATTTACTGCGTTCTATTACCTTATTGCGGAATAATTATCCTGGATTTTTTAAAATTTTCCTTAACTGATGTTAATGATAGCTTCTGGCGCCAATAGAAATCACGGTACAGCTATACCGAACCGGCTCGCTAACGTGCAGATCGTTTTAGCCTGGTAGATTTTCAGCTAATTTAGCATAAAAGTGTAGCTACATGATCACGCTCAGCGTCTTTACTGCTCCATTTACCTGACCGTTCACTAAATTGCATAGACATCATTCTGTTTAATATTAAATTGTGGATTAGAAAATACCGCGGGGCAATCACTAGCCGGCAGATATATTAAGGCCATCATTTACGTGAAGCTGATGGTTGTTAGTAATACGATGAGATGTTCGTTCACTTTAGGCAGAGGAGCATGAATATTTAGATCGTTGAAAGGCATATTTAACAACACTCTTGTGCATCTCTAAGCGAATTTGTACTTTGAGAACGCTTTGGCATTGATTAGCCTTCCAGTCCTCTAAAGGGGCCGCAGTATAGTTTTAGCTATACTAAAGATCTTACAAAAACTAACCCTGGAGCCTACTTCTAAACTGGGAACTTGTTAACTTCATAGTATCTAAACGCTTTATATACGCGTTCGTTATTCGATGACACATACTATGCAGAGCGCGTCGATAGCCTGACTTAAACAGGGAAGGCTGCCTTTGCTGTTAGATACAGTCAGTACCTTCAGGTATATAATGAATTTTGTTAAAAAATGAAGGGTTTCCGCAGAAAACGCTGCTGTATAAAAGTGCCGTCAGGGACGTCAGTCGGATCATTCTGCTTCCCCACATGCTATGAGAGTCTGTGCTGTTAACTTATTTTTTTGTTTGGCATGGAAGGATGCCATTGAGCAAAGATTGCGAACAGGAGAAGCGCTGTCTATTTCTGCCAGACGAAAAAACTTCAGCACTCGCTTACCTAGAGGAGAAGTTACGTATGCTGCTTTTTTGAAACAGACATCTCATCACGCAGATAACAACAAAGGCTGATGATTACGTTAAATGCTTCAACAAAACTTTCTTCTCAAAAAAGTTCTCATAAAGAAAATATAACTAACTATAATATAACTAATCTAATTGAAGTTGACGTTATGACGGTGTTGAAATATTCAGCAATATTATTAAAAATAATGAATTATTTGTCAACGATTTGCAATGGAAACTCGTACCATATTGAACATATAGGATTAATATTACCTTTTCAACGATGAATTTTTGACGAATCTGCAAATAGAAGACAGCACCGATTAGGTCCAGAGTTGCCTTTGAGTTATGCTACTAAATCTCAAATCGTAACTCGGTGCCTTCGTCCAAACGTCGAAAATTGGTTGGTCCCAATTGCGACACTGACACACACGCTCTGGGCCAAGAAAGAATAACGGGCGTTCAATTCACGTTCACCTAACATAGATAGGAGACATCATGATCAGGTCCTAGCCTGTGATACCCGTAAGGCTCTTGGTTATAGAAAAAGAACGGTAATAACTAGAAACCCGCCAGTTTATTAAATTAAAATTAAATTAAATCCCTTATTGTGTTGAAGCAGCATCTAGCGATCACTGAGTTCGGATAGGTGATTTCACATAGAGGAGCACGTTTCTTCATATACGCAGATTAGATACAAACTATTCGTCGGCCATTTTCTATATCATTGTATTGTATCGGGTCCGTTCTGTCTATAAAGCAGGCGTATGTCAAATTGTATTCAGTTATTTCTATACGAATAGGATTAGCGTAACGTTTATCGCTATCACCTAACAGTACAGCTGGAGTATAGTGACAATAGAGAGCTATTTTTGAATGATCGGTCAAAGTGTTCTGTTTGAAACGGAGGTGCAAAGAGAGGTGCAAAAGTTCTATAACTCGTAAAAAAAATATCTTAAGTCCTTTCCAGCTGGTATTAAATTGTCTCTGAAAGCTGTTGCGTTTGATGTGTAGTCAGACGTGATGCCGAAACGTTTGTTGGGGTAATATCTCAGAATTTCGGACGAGGAAGGCAGCTGTCTTCTTGTTGACCTAATCTCAGATGCCATTCCCGTATTACCAAAAAGGAGCCTTCAACCTACCTGAGATTTGCTGGAATTATCAAGGTCACCTTTGAAAATGCCTCCTAAATAAAGCTGTTTACGAACATGCTCAATTATTGCCCTGCATCACGACCTACACGTCGTTTACGATTTAGACCTTTACTGTTCCCAGCTGACTTCGTTATTCGAACTGACCATAGTAGAGTAAACTCTGAAGCGGTTTTCATATTTAGTCATGCACAGGATAACACACGCGCACGTACGATGTCTGGCAACAAAGCTACGATTCAGCGAAGGCCAATTTTCATTCATACCTTAGCTCTTACCGGTATATAAATTAAGCGTACTCTCGATAAAAGATGTGTGTGTGGACCTCGTCAACGACCTGAAAAACGTATCGACAAAATCAACGGTGCCAATTATCCATCTCCAAGACTTAGAAAGTTTTGAGCGGCAGGTTGGCATATTGGCAATAGCTAAATGGAAGATTTCTAAAAAATTCGAATTTTGATTTGGGAAATCTTCGAGAGTTCCGATGTACAAATATAACAATGAAGAAACTAAGCGAGATCAACAAGTTACGACCAACTATATCCAAAAATCTGAGATTTTCGACAATACGCTAGCCGCCGAATTTGTCTCTATCGATCCAAAAAAAACCAATACATGAAAATATACTGAATACAATTGTATCTTGATTAACGCTACGATCGAGCAAATCGAGTGAAAATAAAGTCTCTTTCCTTCAGATACAATTGTATACCTAAAAATTGACGACAGTCTGTGTCAAGCCGCTATTCATACTCGTGCCGCAGGAATGGCACTATGTTTTGTTATTACCATCACTCTCTTACCGTTTCGGTGTGTAAGGAGCACCCTAAATTACGGAACTGTCGCCCAAGAGCTTATTATACGCATTTGCATCTATAATTTCACGGAGATGGCATCTGGCAGGGGTCCTGCAATACATAGGTCTACTTCTATATAGCTAGAGCGCATAATGCAGGAGTAGGTAGGACTTCTTAATAATAATTATAAGGCAAACATTCGATCGCATATATTTCGATTTATGAGTTAATAGACAGAATCCCTCATCTTACTGTGTTTCGACACTGCACAAACTTCGTACCGACCACCGGCCATTAGACTGGATATGCAGTTAATTTAAGAAGTGATATTTAAGGGTGAAAGTTAATGGTAAGTTAATTTCGGCGGCAAAACATCCGGCTCTGTATATTTGTTCGTGACATTAACAGTATGCTACCAAGGATCAGAGCTCATAAACTGTATGCGCACAATCCGAGTAATCGTCTAGACAGATCATCAGAACGGTGCGATGTCAGAGAAATTCTGTAAATAATAAGAGTGCCTAAATATGTAGCTATGTCATTTAGTCAACATGACTTGGTGTGCATTTAAAATTTTCGTTTGTTCGTCCCAAGGATGCGGACAACCCGTCACATAAACCCTGTCAAGAATCCTTATTATTCTGTTTATCAAGAAAGGTTAAGCTTTTCTTGATAAGCAGAATAATCCTAACGAGTTAAATTAAGGCTACACAAAGAACGCCTCCCGAGACATCTGCCGAATTAAATTCAGGTTACTTAGCCGTTCATGTTAGTCCGTAGAGCATTCGAGCATTATAACACATTAAAGAAAGTCTGGCAGTTCGTACTGTTTTTTATAACGCCCCGCCATAGGTTTGCGTAGTCTGTTGTCCCTTGTAGGGAATGACCAGCCAGTCTTGACCAAAAGGGCCTCTCCGGCACCTAAATAAGGCCAGGAACTTGCAAAAAGAAAGGTGGAAGTCTGACAGAGACTCGAGCCTTGCGACTAGAGGGACAGAACATTACGGGTGGTTTCGAGAAAGGTCATTAAGCAGTTTGTGAATTTCATATGTCATACCAGGGGCAACTGGAGAGTCGGCTTAGCAACGGCAGCAAAGGTATAATCTAAGGAAATAGGAGGCCTTAAACAGGTAATGAAAGCCAGATTTAGTGCATATAGTACCGCTACAGATGGAATACGGGGCGTCAGGAGAGCCGAAGAAACTCGGAAGTAACACTGGGCTCAATGAGCCGATTGACTCTTTCTCACAAAGAGCCAGGCTTGGATAAGAGGTCCGAGCGAGAAGTGCAGGAAACCTTGAACCTGCTTACTACATTTCCCATTCCGTACAGCTCTGACGCGCCATCTAATCTGTCCGGGAATCAGTCGTGTTTACAACTTCACGTATTAGTCCCATATCACAACAGTTCGATAATTTATTTAGTGTGTTGGGAGTATTTACATAATAGACCCTTGCTTTCGCTATTATGAGTCTCTTGCTTACTAGAGTCTGCAGCTTTAAGAGAATAGCAGTTGTTTCAATTTTAAAAAACCCACTACGACATATCTGTGTTTCCGAGGATAATTATTGTGCTATTATTGCTAATAAACAGATCTATCTGTAGCGTCTGTTGGATGTATGGATTTTCTTAGACAGATATGTTTACAACAGTACTATGCGCGGTAGGTTGTTAGCTTGACTGGTAGATCAATTTTTGCTATGACACGTGGTAAGAAACACATTGACAACTGGTTCTAATAAACTGGAGCCCTGTAGCAACTCTCAATAGATTCCTCTTGAAGCCGCGCAGGTAATGAAATAACCTAAAAACCTAGTTGGCAACGTGTGGGGCTAAGGCCAGCCACCAGCGACGCACCTCGTGTGAACTAACAATACGTTCAGAATGCTAAATATCTCTAGATCTGCTAGAAACACCCGCTGATCCGCTAAATATGTAAAATAAGCGATGTTTTGTTAAATATTATATCTTCCGAAAGCAAACCCCTTGAAATAATCGAATGGCTTCGGCTCGTCTAAAGTGATAGTATATTTGCGCATGTCAAGAAGCACGACCTAATTATTCATTTCTGTTATTCAGGCCCTGTCCTAGATCCTCTATTTAGCCCCAGCCACCTATGACAAGCACATGTCTTCTTGGCATTAGTGGCAACGCAGATCAAAGACGTAGTTGATAATATAATAATAATGCAAATGTAAATATTATCAAAGACTGCAGTGTTAATGTGCAAGTTCTCCCAGTCTCATAACTCACACTATTTTGAATCAACACACTATGGTATAGCTTGATTTCACATTGAAAGACATTTTTATTGCGATCCTGTAACACTGGTCAATATTGAGGAACTTTGAGGGAAATCGCCTCGCGAATTATAAACGTATGCGTCAGTAAAAATATACTGCCTATCATGCTACTTGATCCGACGTCACGTTCGCCAAATGCAAGCTATTTGTCCGTGGCGTTCGTATGTTGAACGCCATATGGCACTGGTATAAATTTCTGCCAAAACGTCCGTTCTCGAGATGTCTGCAAACACCTCTTACCCGACGAACGATACGTCGCTGGCCATTGTCCAAATGATATAACTTCGAGAAAAATCAATGACCTTTCATTTCCAGCTACCTCCGAGTGAATACTATTTTACCGTCAGTGGCTAGGTGTCAGTTGCCCATTGATGCTATTCTCTCATCATTTCTGCAGATTTAACGAAACAAGACAAGAGCCAGTTACGTTTCATCCAATTATGCCAAGTTATATATGGATCGTATAAAGATAGGAACTTATCCAGCTTTAAACCTATCCAACTTAGGCTTTCAAGCTGGTGTTTTCCTTGAAGCACTTCCCGTCGAGATGTCTTAGCCCTCTTTTCCTGCATTCTTCAACCTGTCAAATGCATTGGCAGCTCATTTTCAAGGTAGCGTAGGCCTGTACACATGTAGGTACAGGCTATTGGCCCTGAACTGTCTTGTTTTAACCGTTATGCAAACATCTTTTTCAAATAAACAACGGTACTTTCTAATTCCGTACGCATTCAATGCTGACAACGTCGTACGCAACGCGATGATGGGAAGACAATTGTGCAGCATTCAAGGGAACTTCCGAAATTCAAAGTTGGCCAGCTTTGATGGCGAAGAAAAGTCGTGTGTAGCCCATAACGATGCACACTGTAGTAAAAAACTAGATTGCCATAAACTACGTAGTGCATATGTATACAGTAGTAGTAGTTCTTCTTCCCATTCGTATTCTATCAGCACTTTGGAGCGCATCACCTCGTGTCCATATTCTGTGGTGTAGAAATCTATCCCGGTTGTCTCAGCGCAGGTTGAGACTAGATGGACCGCGCGAGATCTGGCCGCCGGCCTACGTATGGAGGCGGGGAGGGGGGACGGTCATTGAGACATTTAGAAGTGTGGTGTGAAGCTTTGTTGAAGGAGGAACGTTGCGAAGGGCAAACAGCCTGGTGTTATTGCATAGAAGGGGCACGCGGCAACGGGGCTGTGACACGACCGCTTCAAAGGGTTCGTGCCAAATACGAACATTACAGAGAGATGATAGGGCTGTTCGAGGCGATGCTGTTAAGGATCTACTGGAAGCGGGGGCGAGAGCAGGGGGTTTTCAAGGCGAGCCGCCAGGTGGCGCATTAGGTTGTCTGTTTCTCCGTCACCGGAGCGCAAACGGATACCTCTAGCAACTCGCCAGCTATGCATTATGCCGCTATCTGCTGTTTCTGCAACGGCAACTGTTCGGGTCGACTGCGCGACATTCCCGTTTAGTTGGTCTCAGCCGCTCCGCATTCGTGTCTCTCGCTCAGGACTTTTAATTTCTTGTCGTTATTTACTAGGTTGAATTAATTTAATTATTCGCTGTCCGGTTCCCGTGCTTAATGCCCTTGGCAACTATAGTGACTGCATAGCCAGGCTGTGTCTGCGGTATAGCCAGTGGCAGTGTGAGAATCGGCTGTTGGCTGTGCGTGTTATAGTTGTCATTTATGAGTTCCTCTCTCGGGCTAATGCGGCCTGCTGCTGCTCCTGCTGTCCTGTTTTTTTACTGCTAATTCTTCTACAACTGCTGTGGTGTCGCTTTAATTGTATCAGTGCACGATCGAGCTATGCTCCGCTTTCCATTCAACTCTGATAGCAGCCTGTTCGGCCTGTTGTACTGTCCTGCTGTTGTCGATTTATTTTGCCGCTATTGAAGCTCTACCAGCGCTCACAGCAGGCATTAATCGTTGCCATCAATATCAGAAAAACGACGACCGAACAGGCACGAAGAACAGTCTGTACCTGTAAGGTTCGTAGGGAACTGACTGGTACCGAGGGTCAGGCAGAGTCTGACGGCGATGCACGAAATTTTTTGTTATTCTCTCGTTCTGGTGGAGGCGACAATAACTGACATTGAACACCCGCGCCATCATCCACAAGGTCATTAATATCTGTTCTATTAGTAAATTTGTCCCCGATGGGGGGCGGCGGCGACCGTGTTTAGTTATAGCACCGTTTAAATTCTTACTAGTACTACGATTCCAGCACGACCATACTTTCGTGACGTCACTTCGATCAAGGAGAGGCAGCGCGAACGAACAACCCGGCGTTTGTCAGATAAAAAGAAACTGCGGCCATATATGATCGGGACGATAGCAACTGGCGCGGGAAAAACGGTGGTCAAAAATTGCAAGGCAGCACCGGATGCTTTTGATATTGGCATCGTTGCCGTAGCCGCAGTGGTATTAAGATCAGTCTCAACGGTTCATTATTCCAACTACTATGACTATCGTGCATAGCCTTAACTCAGCGGTGGCGACTACTACTGCCCCGACCACAGGAGGTCTTTAAGGCGACAAGAGGACCCGTTAGAGTTATTACAAACACTGTAGGCCACTTCGTGCCATATCATAACACACCGTATCGCCAGCAAGTCGTAGCGGCAACGACAGCAAGATTACTGGTCGGTTGTCTCGCGCACCGAGAGTCACACGCTACCCTTTACCAGTGGGCCGCTAAAAATACGCTAGATAGGGGTCGACAATAGCGGACGCGGCGACGACGACAGTCAGAGTCTCAACGGCGATAAGTGCATAAGTGAGCGAGAGGGACGTCGGCCAGCCGTGTGCCTGTCGTTACGAAGACAGCGATCTTTTTCTCGGTCTCTTGTTTTCGGTCTCTGCTGCTGCTGCTATCAGCGCTATTGTAGGCGCTCACAGGCACAACAAGCTGGCGGACCAATGGACGCGCACAAGTAGAGAGAAAGCCACTAAACCAGCCGGAAGAAGACCAGAGGTAGGCGAACTGCCCAGTGAGCCTTCCTTCTCTTAGGGCCTGTCGGCTGCTGAAAGGACCGTGCTCGCCATTGCGAGTGCACCAACATCACCGTCAGGACCGCTAGACGACGGCAGCGTGGCGTAACGCGGGCCAACAAAATAACGAGTACGAGTTGCGCCGATGATCTACAGCCCCTCAAATAATCAAACAGACGTCTGACAAGCAAGGACAGCAGAGTAGAGGCAAGCTTAGTGGAACCCGTTTTATCGGACAGCTGAGCGACCCTCTGAACGTAAACTAGCGCGAGAAACAAGCAACGGGTGTAAATCGGCCCAATGCTTGCCTGAACGGCGTCTAAGCAGCAATGCTGTACGGTGTTATTCATCGTAGCGTTGAATCAGTGACGCTAAAACCACTAGAGGCTTTACATGGCAAAGCAAATGAACGGCACAGCTATATAGACCTGGTGTACTCAAAATGAGCGTCTCTTCGTCAATCGACTGCACAGCACAAGAGGCAGACAAATAGGTCAAAAGTTAGAAATTGTAAAAGGAGCAGAAGCATAAGTTCGATCAAACAAAGAGAAGTTTCAAAGTCACGGCAGCGAGCTCGTCAAAGCTCAAACCCACCACGTTGCAGACCTTTGCCGGCTGACAGTCAAAGGTAATGTGAGGTCAGCGAGCAACAGCAACAATGTTCATCCGCCTTTCCTTCAAAGCAGGACGCAGGGATCAGGATCAATAGTCGCATCAACATCACCACCATTTCGCTTTCAGTTAAAGTTCATCTCGTTCCCTTACCGTCGAATCCTTAGCTCATCTCGAGTCCATCCGCCTCAGTAGGTTGCCCCCCTGGCAACCCTCACTACCTACCTAACCACCGGTACAGCAACGACGCGGGTAACAAAGATAGTGGTCTGAACAGAGGCAATACAGGTACGTAGACACCTGTACACAGAAGCGCATCGTATCGGAGAGGGAATCAGGCAAATGAAGAAAGGGAAAAAACTCGATAGAGGCTATCAGCTACATCAGTCTGAAACTCAGCTGCATAACCTGAACCGGCGTCGGCGTAACAGCCGACCCCAAAGCGACGATCACCGACCAGGCGACGGCAGGTCGTATCGCGTCGCTACCCAACATTCCTATTACACATAGTACATTGTAGCGATCTTCGCGAGCGTCAGGAATTGGCGAACCGCTTCACAACCAAAAAAAAAGGCTCCGCATTATCTATCTGTACACGGTCTGTGCTCGCTAGACAGCGTAGTGGACAGCGCGAGTGAAGTGTATTCTAATGCTATAGTGGTATAGTTGGATACGTGTGAAACTCGCGATGCGCATGCACTGGAGTGGCAGGGGTAATTCTCTCGAATAAATGACAACTGAACGGATGGTCACGTGAAGGCAAAAGGTGATATATAACTGTGTATTATATTATACATCAAATGAACCAGAGACTGTGGCCCCTTCTCTTTCTCCTTCCCCATACTTTGACGGAAAAAAGACATCAGTAGGAATTACGTGTAAGTGTGACCGTGTTTAGTGCATTGGTCGTATGCGTGTCGATGAGCGGCAGCCGGCGATACGTGGTGTCTGACATCTGCGTAGCCAAATTTAGCTTCCGAGCGGTTAGCAAATGCGGGTATTGTTTAACCGGGAGTGCAATCGTTAGACCGACATCATTGAATCATTTTGCTATCTGTTTAACGACGCGTTGCATTTTTTTCCAATCTCGCGTATACGATTTCTGCTGTGGTGCCAATATGCTGTCCTCTCTTAAACGGTGGACGATGGCTTGTGTGCTATATTACAGACGCAATGTACCCATGGTCAACCAGTGAACGCCGGCGACGAGTTAATAGAAACTATCATAGTGGCATAATTTCGGTAGTCGCCATGTCGTGCGCACGTAATGGCGAAAGTAGAACGAAGGCAAGTCTGACACACCTACAGTACGTCGCAGAGTGTTACCAATGGCATCAAAGAAATCGAACGTAGCTAGCATTCTTATCAATGCATACAACAGAAGCGATGTGATTAACTGAACGAAACGCATGTAAATAAGGACAGCACACGAAATCGTCACCGTTATTAAAATCTAACTTCTCGTGGGCAAGTGAAAATTGGTGAGGGATAAAGAACTGGGCGGGGGGGGGTGGGGGGCAGGACCCAAAATGCTTAAGCCCGGGTGGATGAAAGCTCAGACCATGCAGTGGCAGAATTCACTGGCGTATCATTTGTCATCAGCCACCTGCAACACTCTCTCAACAAAGGCTATGTTCTTCCATCTACCACCGCCATCGACAATAGCGAGCGCATCTAATAGTTAATAATATATCGGCTGCGCCGTGTTCCCTGTGTTGTCCTTCAGGGCCGCGTCAGTCGAGGAGCGGTCCAGACGCCGCGCGGGTCGATGGAACCTCCGGATGCAGCGACGGAGGAGATTGCGCGAAAAACATCGCTTCAACCTTCGGTGCTTTCCATCAACGATACGATCGGTAAGTGGTCATTCTTCATTATTGTCATTATATATGCATTTCTTGAGAACTATAGAAAGTTGAAGAATACATATTGTGCTAATCCCTATATGGCATAGCTTCCGTTCGTACTTTCTTCCAAACAGCATCGGTAAGTACGAACTATAGCGAAGTCAGACGAAGCGTCACTACCTAGACATTCTAGACTTCGGATTGCCAACGAACGACAAAAAAAATACGACAAGCCTGCGTAGAGCCTTTTTGGGGCAGTACGTTACAGATCTCACTTGCTGCAAGGAGGGCGCTTGGATGTCTGCACGGTAGTAGTATATCCAAATAGGCTAATTATTATTATTATTATTATTGAAAAATTATTCTAGTATTAGGTAATCGTGACCTTTAGGAGCCCATCGTATTCGCTTTGGTTAATAACGGGCACTTTTTACTCTGTTTTGAACTACAGCGGCTAACGAAACGGCCATTTACGAAAGCTAAATGCAGTATAATTAGAGCTGTCCGCCTATCCGTACTATTTCTTTAACCAAGTTTCTACCTGATAAATATAATGTTTAATTATAACGTTGCTTAAGTTTGAAAAAAGCAGTCGACTATGGATTCTGAACGTTACTGCTAGAGGATATACTAGGGAAAGTTTTCGTATAGCTCACGCATTTAGGTATCTGGTTTTTATACTGTGTGCGTTGCCTGAATCTTAACTCTTAAGCTGTTTTGACCACACTAGGAGCCATACGGTGAATACCTGCCTAATACCGTATACCGTTTGTGGCGACTTCATAACTTCAGTACTTTAAAATTGTAACATTTTTCAAAGCCCAGTCTGTTACGTGCTTGCAACAAATGTATGTTTGTTGAAGTGCAATGTCACAGACTAACACCCTCTAGATTGTAATTAAAGAACTAAAACAGAATATAACAGTGCACCGTAATTGAAGGCTGCACTAAGCGCACAAGAATCCGACCATCGGTGCAAAATAAGCGCCATGATGTTATCGATACCTGCTTTTGCATTTAGATAGCTCAATTAGGTAGGTTGTGAGCGGTATCAGCAGAATTTTTCTCACATACAAATTCAAATTTGTGTTAATCGCCTTGCAGGCAACGCTGGGCCATTTTTAGGACAGGCTATTTAGCGTTCCATCTTGAATAATAGGTAGCTTCATCTGTACATGGAACCACTGTAATTGTGTACAAAACAGGACATAGGACAGCATAAGATTCTAATCGACTTCAGAGCTATGCTATCGGCAGGCGCTCATTACTTCACACGAATGCCTAGACAGGCTTTTGATTATAATTGACCAATGCACAGATCCCTTATTATTTAGAGTTCCACATTATAATACACTTTGTTAGATAAACTTAGCTCTGACAGTCGAAATGCTAACCATTTGTAAAACGGAGAAACTTTGATTTTTAATCGCTATCGAAATACTTACGCAACCGTCCGAAGCTACATTTCAGGTTACAACGCAAAGTAAAAAGGACGCTTGTACAACGTACAAAGGTTTTGTTGATCTTTGCTATATAATTGAAAAGGGACGAATCCTCTCGGCCGCGCAGTGATAGTATCAAAAAACTTCGCTACGACATCTTGTAGGGCTTATTACTAGGCTGGTAGAACGTATGCTAGGGCTGACATTATAACATAGTATTTTAAGAATATGGAAACGATATTGGGGTTCTCCTACTACGGATGTGCTTTTCAGCTAAACCTGTTGCAACAACTAAAGTCGTTGCAGTAATTTGCGCAGTTCCTTCTACTCTAATAGGTATGAAATAAGCCTTTTCTCAATTGTCTAAAACCGCCTAACGCTGTGTATTCAATGTATGTATAGTTTAGTCTGCTTATATCTATATGACAGTTAAAATAACGTAACACGATTCGGACGAAGGGCCTATCGTCTGAGATGTGTAGGTCAATCTTTTTACTAAGTCTTCTTCACCAATAGCGTGAATCGATCATTACCCTTCGTTGGAACAAAGTCGACGTTGTTCCACACGAGTGTAACAGGACTATAGACTTGCCATCTCTCTCGGAAATAGCATGTACATATTATTATAGGTTGTAGTATTCCTAGCGTCCTTAACCTGTTATAAATCATAGCAAGAGGATAGGCTTTAAGTACCGGATAACATTGAAACCACCAGACAGTATAAATTTGTATCATTAAATAGTGCATTTATTTACACATAAAATTACCTTCGTCCTGAAATAATATTGCTTGACAGCTGCGCTGCAACGTCCGTATTACGGTGTGAAGAATCGAAATCTATGGGACAAAAGTAAGCATGGTACTGATCATCGCATCTTTTATGGTCGTAGCTCGATGGCAAGACTGGTGTGGTACAAATTGTGTGGCACACCAAAGACAAGGTATCGTGTTGGAAATGCTCAAAAAACATCTTTTAGATCAGACGCATTATATTATATACAAAAAATAAAAAAAAAAAAAAGAACATTCTTTATAAATATTTTGGAGTCTTACATTGAAGATACAATAAACCCGTATCCAAAAATAGGGCTCTCGAGGTATGGGCCAGTTCTGTTCTAACTATCATAATCCATTAACTGTATAGTCTACTGTTAAACGGGCTCTAAGTAAAATCATGCGGATTATACATACAAATTAGTTTGGTTTACTGCTTTCTGCTCCACCATCATCTTGCATTGAGGCTCGCCAATAACATATGCTACATGACAGGTATGATTTTCGCAAATCATTGTTCTGTGAAAAAAATCCACTCCGCTGAAACAGGCAAAGGCCTCGATTACCATGTCATCATCATCATCATTATTTGTTACCATAAAGTGTGGATTAAATTAGATACGGTACACAGGATTCTAGGTAAATTAAACTGCCTAACACAGGACGTCATTGTATCATTATTTTCATCATAATCGTTGTTGTTGTTGTTGTCGATATGAAGTCGTTCTATTAATGAAATCAGGATGACAGAGACGTATTACAAGGACTTCCCTTCACTAATGGCGTGATTTATTTAGGAAGGGCTTTTCAAGGCCTTCCAACTTGAGCATATTGTCAGCTTCGGTGTATTAAGGTTAAGAATACATTGTGGGTACTCTGTATGCTTGTACCCCACTCCTAGTTAATGCTATGCAATGATTACTTCAAAAAGATATAAATGGCGTTCTTAAGCATGTTTATACATGTATCGACAGATAGTTCACTTTCAAAGGCCGAGGAGAACCGTCTCTAACGATAAATGTAGAGTCGACCTGTCTGACCGGATGTCTCTTTATGACAAGAAATAGCGAAAGGTTTTTTTGTATGTGTGATTTTTGCAGCAGGTTATGGGTCCTGATGAATACTACTGCCGATATTCTTTCTATGCGCCCTAAAGACGAAAACTGCTTTATAGAAAATTTCAATAATTTTATTATACTACTCAGGTACCAAACAAACAAACAACGATATTAGGCTGTCGAGAGAAAGATTACGGTTGTAGCTAACTACGTACTATTCATGCCCATATTATCATAACCCTATTTATGAATACTGGCAAAGCGTTTAGTTTTGTAACCTGCGGTAAAACAAGATTAGGAAAACATGGGCCTTGAATCCGCTGCGTCCAGCGGCATCATTCCAGCGACGGGGCATCCGTTTGAGATAGCTGTCCTGTTTTGTTTAATACAGTACTGCAAATAGGAAAAACCAATCTGTATCAATGACCACCTGTCATCAGCGACACTGAAAGCCAAATGCGACTAGAACACAAATCACTGTTAGATACTTTTAGGTAACATGGTAAAAGTTTCCAATATTTAGATGTTAATTTATAGAAAGAGTATTGACTGCTCTAGAGCAAATGCGTTTTATGTTTCGAAAATGTATTACTGAACTAAATATGCCCTGTTTTAATTGATGATCTTCTTTCATATATCTGGTAGTACCGTAACTCTGTCACTGTTGAACGTATGCAATTCGTCGGTAGAAAAAATGTGACAAGCCATTTTCGTATCCCTCGACATAAACGAAATTAGCTGGATTGAGTTCTGCAAAAACTGAAACAGATAATGATCTAATGATGCAAAATCCGGGCTATACGGCGGATGCGCCAAGATCTGTCATCGAAGTTCTCGCAATTTTTGCCGGGTATATAGGACCAACGTGTGTATAGTCCTGCGTCTACATGCTGAAAGAAAGACGACGCCTCTTCCGTTGGCTAGTTCCGGTTAATCTCCATTCGATGGCTTATGATAGTCGTATCAGCTGTTGATAGTAGGCTTTGGAATCAATCGTTTTGGGCAGACGGCAGCAAGCCATAACGCGCGATCCCATGCGAACACATGATACCACGTTTTCGGTGTGAGTCTAGGCTTTATCATAGCTCGTGGAGCACATCTTTCACATTATTTAATCGCCTGTGGTCAACTGCTTTTCAATTTTATTGCGTTTCAGACTAAGATACGATCGAGTTAATTTTTTTTGCGTCAATTCGTATGGTAGCCAAACATCGAGCCGCTTGTAGTAACCAGCATTCTTTAAATGGTTTTAAATTGTGTGGCGGCAGACGTTAATTTTCCAATAACGTTTGTGTAATTGGTCAACCACTATGGGCAGCGTCTTTTACATCGAAATTTTCGGAAATGAAGCCACAGAGCCATTTTTTTGGCCATTTCCTCCCATAACGCACTTTTACAATAAACAGTAGAATTTTCTTTAGGGACCGGGGCGAGATTTGCGCATCCACCGTAATCGACAATGCGAATTTTCGTGTAAATTTAACCCCGTCGTTTTGTCTGAGTTAAGCTATTTCAATCATTTCAATATATTTACTACTGGCATATTTCAGCAAAGTTCATATCATCGAAGTAACACCAACACTGATCTGACGGTATTCGTATTACATTTATTAAATTATGTAACTTTTTAAGGCATTTAGCTGGACAAACGGTGTGTACATTTTCAAAAATCCAATATTTAAAACAAGTTGAAATGGCTACCACCCACTCGAGAGGGCTCGTACTATTCTTTGTAGGCTGATCAATTTGCTAGGATAGTTCATTTAAGCCACTAGCTAGGATCGGCTTGAGATGACGCGGCCGTACAGAGCTATTTAAAACAGGTATACTCATTTCAAAGTTAATTTTCTTTCCGATAGTAATGTCCTCTTGTTCATCAGCGAAATTGTGGCCATAGCCACTAAACATAGTAACGCTACAATGGCCACCTGATAGTACTTTTATCTTGCAGAAATGAATATTGTTATGATAACAGGACAATATTGTTGACCACCAACCCTAGTGGCCATCACAGGAACTATCGACATTGACGGCATAGCTACGTTACTGAAGGACAATGTCGAAGTATGCATCACAGTCTCAACATTGACTGCGGTATGTTCGCTAGCTCGAAGTGAGCCGTGAGCCTCGTATGGTCGCCGTATGTGTGTCACTATCAAAGCGAATATTAGAGATAAGGCCCCAGTAAAAAATTATGGCAATAACGACCCAATAAATGGAGAACTTCGATTTCGCTGATGTCCACAGTCAGTAGCATCACGCACTATTGACAATAAGGATCCACGTAGAGGTAAATTTCGAAAATGAAAATTTATCATTAGTTTGGTTTTTCTTTAGCCTCGGATGCGTCAGCCCCAACCCGTTATAATAACAGTACACGTAAAATACAAACCTGTCTCTGGCTTTTGCCTAGCGTTAATCATTTGGCAAAAATTTCGTTTGTTCTAACAGAACTTTATGACATAAATAGCGGAATGTTAATAGCGGTTTTCCTCGATTTCCCTCATCGAGTACTATTTTGTAGTGGTAGACGCATGATCTACCACAATTGAAAATTTTGAACAGCGAATCAGAAATACCTCGGCTTTATTTCACCTTATGGTACAATCGTTTAAAATTAAGCAGGTGCATATTTTGTGCAGATATTTCTCGTTGAGTAAGGAGAGCATCGGTATTTAGAACTGATACATAATTTTCATATTTCGAATATATTCTGTCATACCCCATGTGAAGTATTATGGGGCTGGGATTTTTAATTGAAAATAAAGGTAGGAACTTATATTTTCAAGTCCCACTAAATGTGTTCACGGAAGCATATGGTATGACCTTCAGAGCCAAGCAGAAAGCAGAATAAACACTAATACAAAAAAAACAACCGAGGAGACGAAGCGATACCGTCAGTGTTTAACCTATTTAGATTAATATGTTACGATCTCAACATTTTATTGACTTTGGTCTTATGTAGAAATGAGAACACAGTCTGTTTCTGCTCGAAACCTTCTTCTAACAGCTAGTAAAATGGCATTTGCTTTTCAACAGGACGTATCCACTGGATTTGTAGATTGACTTTAGTAAAATTAAAAGAATCCGTTTTATTATGTAGGGAGTCTGAGCGGAGCATGCTTATTTCTATGGTTACTATGTTTCGAGGTAACATTAAACTACAACCGAAAATCCCCTATGACATTGACCTTGCAATGGAAGCTAGTAAAAATTATTTTCCGAGTTAAAGGGACACAAAGTAATATTAGTTCAAACTACCCTTTTACACGATACACATATAAGCTACATAAGTAAAATATGGCATATATATGCCTCCGTGAGGAAACTCCTATATCATGATTTTAATTCACATGTGTAAATATTTGCGTATATAGTACTTGAGAATGTAATGTATTAGCCTTCTCATGGACCTTCTCTGCAAGGCACTATTCTAAGGCCGTTTTACGGTAATATATAGAGGCGCCGATGGTGTCATTTCGCCTCAGCCACGGTGCATCGAAAGTACTAAGGTATTTACCACAATTATCGATGTTTCTAAAGCTAAATGCAAGAGTTTATATTAAACACTTTCTTCCAACCCAAAATATCGATCAGGATGATAATAAATAGCCTAAACATAAATGAAATACTTAGCCCCGTATTCTTTCGCGCAGCAGCTGTGTAAGCCATTACTACCGTTACCAAACTACAGTTTGCCGTATAGCTATCTCCGTGTTGTGCAGATAGCGCGGCTGTTCCCAAAACTTCGAGCCGACACCTGGTTCTAATTCTGCTGTAAGTTAGCACCAGTTGTCAGTAAGGTAAGTTGTTCTTTGGGCGGATCCAGGGGTCAAGACGATACGATTAGAGAATTCAGTTATGCATAAAATGTCGTCTGCTATATAAATAAACAGGCGTCCTTGAAATAGCTGGTACGGAACAACAAGAAGGCCTGCCTGAAGAACCGTTTGCCTCACACTTTAGTGTTTTCATCGATGAATGGCGAACTTAAACAATAAATAACTGAATGATTAACTTAACGTACCATAATCAACGGTTCATTAAAAGTAGATTTGGGTAGTTTTCGATTACATATGATTAATTAACAATAAATTAATACGTAAGTACGACAACAAGACGTTGCTCGATGTAAACCTCCATAAAACCTTTTTCGTTTTCATCTAGTTCTGATTATTAAACTAAGCTGTAGGAGCGTAATGCTCCATTTTCCTTGAGCGACCATTAAGTAGCCCTATTTTCATTGGTTTCCGAGCGGGCAGAGTGTCCGTGTGTCTGACACGTGTGGACGAAGTGACCAGATAACCGACTTGCTCGACCGCGGATATGTTTACGATAGTTAGAGCTCCATTTTTAGTACGCGCACATTTTTGGCTAGCAGGACCTATTTCTGCAGTAGCACGAAATGTATTCGGATCTGTACAAACCATCGTCTCAAACAAAACTTGTTTTCTGCTTCATTTACAACTGCAAACTAGAACGTATAAATTTTCTTCTTGTCGTTCTGAAGCGGCTCTTTAGACTTCTGATTTAATGTAATTATGTAGCCGCAGATGTTCGTTTCCAAGTTCGTGTTAACTATTTCCTAATGGCTACACTTTAGAAAGTAATTACGACATTGAAAGTTACTCCAAATTACGTTTTAGTCTCAAGGGTTAGCTTATCGCTCGGTCTCTTCAAGTTTCATTAAATTCAATGTTGACTCTATCCGTTTTGTTCCTTTACTGTAAATTCTACCTAATTAGTACTAATATTTAGTGTGCCCGTAGCATTATGTTATACAGAGCCTACCAAGCTTCCGCTAGCACCTATAGCCCATGGTTAGGGTAGCTCAGTTGTCTAGGCCAACTGAAATCTACGACTCACCACTCCATCAACGATTTAATAGAACCGTTGAAAGTGGCGATCATCGCTCAACAATCGATGGTTTGTAGGCTAAATACGGACATAAGAGAAGAAGCTACTAGATAATAAGTTCGTAACTGCAAAATGTTGTGGTTATTTTGTGCTCAGCTATCTTGTGAGACCCTCCATTCGAATGGAATTGAATCATGTGTATCACATACTAGAAGTTTGTTTTATTTACTACTATTATTATTATTCCAATAATTTAAGCTATAGTTGAAATTTGTAAATATTTGAGTAGAACATAATGATTTCTAAATTTAGCTCGAATAAACTAAATTAATCTCTGAACGTCGATCATATCGAAAAGATGCTTTGCCATTCTTTCGCTGTATGGAAAGGTACTTACTTACCTCTCGGTTCCAGGCAACGCGTCTAGGCGTTTCCTTGCCCCGGCCGGCCCAGCTCCCTTCTCACTCTAAATAGCATTCGTCCCTTCAAACATTTGTGTTCACTTTCTTCTTTCATAAAATAGAAATTGTAGCTGTAACGCACATGTTAGCCTGAGCGCAACTCTAAAATGAATAATGTATCTTTCAGTTACTGACGCAAACGGATTTGGTAGAATAAAAGACCTCCCCCCTGTTAGCTAGAGCCACCTGAAAGTGCAATAGATCGTCTTTAAGTGGATTCCGTATAGATTTTTTCGGATGAAACAGCTATCAATCAAGGGGCCTGTTTTGGGGTCATTCAGGGCGGTTCTATTAGGTTCAGTTAAATTATTAGACCAAGCTAAAAATTGGTCAATCTCCAAGCAAATTATTTTTGCCTTAACTTGGTTAAGCCTTGGTTGCCTTAACTTAAACCACTTTAGATTGCAGTGTTGTATCACTGGTGTATTTTTTTTTGGTCTTTTACTTTTTTGGTCTTGTACTTATTATAAATATCTATTTAATGAATATCTTTATTTAAGCTACGAGCTTATATAGCAGACGCCGTTCTATGTTTCGCATCTGAGCGATTTGTGAAACTCCGAATATATGCTTTGCAATGCACAGTTGACGTCAGCTCTGCCTCTGTATTAATAATGAAAAAACTATTGCGCGCCATTAAATCGGGGCGTAGAAGTGTAATTTTGGTATAGTGGAAAAGAGATTCTAAGGATGAATATTATGAACGTGCTTATCACACTCTAACCTTTCATTTACCTATTTGGCGCTGTTGTCGACATATATATATATATATGAGAGAGTGTGTGTGCCGACATGCACTGCCTATATATCTAAGCATTATAATGCACCATATATCATTACCGCGAAAGATATATGAAGTAATTACTACTATCCAGGACAAACGCAATGATTACATTTAATCCAATAGTTCCAAGTTAGCAGTAAGAGTAAGTAAACAATTTGTTTTCTAATTTCGAACTACACCTAAGCCAAAAAATGTAACAATTTCAACTTCCATATTCAAAGTTTATTTATTATTATAGATTTAGATATTTCAAATTTCGTTTTAATAATGTCTGCACATCTCAATTCAAGGAATACGTGGTAAGGCTACATACATCTTTGCTAAATTAAATATTAGCTCACTAATCTTAAGGAACATTACAAACAATGAATAAAAACGATTTAAAGAACTGTTTATAAGTTAATATATAAGGCGAGCATTGAGACGCATGACTTACGTGCTTCATTTCTGCTCCGTTTCGTGTGCGTGATGTTCATCACCCTATGCTGCTGCTGCTGCTGCTGCTACTGCTCAAAATCGCTGCTTAGGTTCAGACCGTGACATGTGTAGAATTTGCCATTGTGAAGGCGATTCCCAGTTGCCCTTGATTTCACCGTGTTTCTGTTCGGGCTCACTCAAGTTTGTCCATCAAGCGTGTTTGCAACAATGGATAAAGTCATCCGACATCAAATGTTGTGAACTCTGCAAATTTGAATTCATTATGAACACTAAGCTTAAGCCCTTCACAAAGGTGAGTAACCTAAAAACTCAAACAAATCGTAATAATATTATATAATGGCTGGCTTGAACGTATGGCTATGGGTATGTAGCTTCGTCTTCATTGAATTTATTTCTTTTATGGTACATATACACCCTTTGAGGTGAAAAGCATTTGTAAAAAATGTACGTTCTTATATAAAACCAAATGGATACAGATAACTCAGCCAAAAGCCTGAAGTTTGTCATATTCAATAGAATTCGCATAATAATCAAAAATATTGCTATTACGATATTGCAAGCGAGTCCGGCGGATATTAAAGTGGACTAACTTTTAAGCTACAACTGCTAGCAGACAACATTTGGCTCGTAAATACTTGAGTTTTTTAGAATTTCGAGGCGAAAACCCAGGTGAGTTTACTTTAAGACAAATAAATTTATGGGAAAAAGCATCTAGTCTCGGAAACGAACGCTTAATCCTCGAAGGCCACAGTGCCGCATAAACTCATCAAACCCAGGTAAATACATTAGACAAAAAAGCCCTAAACGGTACACAGTGAGTGATGCAAACGTTCTAAGAGCGAAAAATGTAATGTTGAAGACCAGCGAGGGGGCGGCCAGATGTTGGGACCTGAACGACAATAATGCATTGCCGCAATCGATAAGGCATCTCACGAAAGCAGAGCTTAGGCTCCAAGCGGACAGTTCACATGTAACGTGTTACAGATTTATAACCCGAAGCGAATATCCGAAAACGCAAAAACTGGGTAAAAAATAGATCTCCCGTAGGTTATCTTCAAACGAAATACAAATGCGTATGATACATTTCGTGTAATCTACGGAATTTTAAGCAATAAAAAGCCCATGTGGAGCATATGGTTACTGTAGATAAGGCATAGTGGAATCTTCACTGCCAGTGGGACAAGGACCAAAAATGAAAATGGCATTGTCCTAAAGAGGGATTGGGTTTAATGGCATTATGGAGTAGGCTGGGATGTAGGATTACAGTAATATTTGTAGTGGACTTCAGAAGTGTCTGCTACTTTGGGATACTCGCCGAAGATAGAATCGTTAATGCAGCCCTTTATCTTGACTCCTCATGAAACACACGCAAGGCAATCGAAGTCATGCAATTTTGGTTCTTGGTGATAGCGCTAGATGACCTACTTCCCGTATGGAGCAAAGGAGTATCAACACTGGCACAAACCGTCTGTTTTGGTCTAAATTTGAAGTGAAGAGTAAGTATTTGGCTACTCAGAATCTATCAGATCGTTAAAACAAATACGTGAACAAGAAAGAAGAGTACCTTCAGCATATATTAAAAGATCATAATTTCACCCCAGCTAGTTCAATAGACATTCGACTTCAAAGACCGCCGGATTCGTTTGTAACTGTCTGATATCTACATAGGATCGTGGGCGTTTGTTAGCGGTTAGTGTTAATCTTCATTTGACTTAAATACCATAGGCCACTGTTCCTTGTAGACCAATGTTGGATTGTCGTCACAAAAAAAAAATGGGATTTGCGTCTCCGCTTTGCTAAATATCGTCGTTCACGTTATCTACTGTATACTCATCTAACTATTGTGGGCTTCAGAGTTATCTTCTATGTTCTACAGAGTATTTACAAGTACTGTTCTGGGAATGAAGGGGTATTTAGACGCTTCGTTATTCGTAGACATTCAAACGTAGTGTTATCTTTTTCTGCTGGATAGTAAAACAGCCAGAGTCATAAAAGTACTACGTATAACACGTCATCTACTTCAATGAGCAATCCCAATTACAACTTTTAGTAGTGGCAGAAGATGAAGATAGATAGCGCAAGTCGAACGGCGAAGGAACAACTGGTGCCAAATATTGTGTAATGAAAATTCACGTAAAGGGGTATCATCTTGTTATTGAGTGAACTGATTCTAGTATAAAAACTTCTCTGCTATTTCGTTTGACAATAACCTTATCCGATCATTTGACATCAGCAAGTTGTTTTCTAATTGTAAGTAGCATCTCTTTTCATAATCAATTTATAATTTCAGTGGGAACGTCTGGACATGAGTGCCATCGAGCAGCGCAGGGTCCTGTGCCAAGCAACCTTCCATTTAGTTGCCATTACGTGTATTCTTTGGTCGTTATATGTACTTATTGATCGCACGTCAGAAGAAATGCGTGAAGGACAGCTTGATTGGCCTTTCTGGACCAAACTCATCGTCGTCGCTGTAGGATTTACAGGTTTGTGCAGAGTTAGTTAGCTTTTGGTCAACTAATGAACATGGATCCACAGATATCAAAAATCATTTCTTCAAGGCATAAAGCGCATTTTACAGATAGTTTCGTCTCTATTTACGCTAGAAATATAAGACTGTGCCAGTATAATTTTCGGAAATTAAAGAAAAAGTGTTGGGAAATTTTCACCAGCCTCAGCTGACTTCGCATAGTGAATGTGTAATTAAGATCAGTTACGGTTTAACACGTATCTGGGAAAATCGTACCGGTATCTGAGAATATGACGCACCCTCGCTATAATATAACACTTTGCATATTATTATTACTGATGTGTTTTTTTACAGCCGGTTTAGTGTTCATGTATGTTCAGCTTCGAACATACGTACAGCTGTTCCAACGCTGGAAGGCTTTCAACCGTATAATATTCGTGCAAAATGCACCCTCGAAAGACAAGGATCTGCCCACGGCACGCGATCTAATGCCGGTCAACATTGTTATACCGGACACAGTAGATTCTCGCCCGCAGCAGCATCAGCAGCAGCAAATTCAACAACATCAGCAAATCCCGACTGCGAAAAGATCTTGCGATGAAACCAGTTGTACGTCGCCAATTTCCGAGGACTTTAATGCCGAATTGAGCAGCCAGGGCACGATACCTCCAGACGAGCCCAAGCCCCCGTTGTAGTAATATGACTATACAGGGATCGATATATATACGAGACCATTGATTTCGAAGTCCTGTCTTTTATACTTGGAAAGGAAATTAAAAGAAGGAAGAGTCTAAGCTAATGCGAGTTCAAATTTTTCACAGTAACACTATAGCTCTCCTAGCTATCGTCGCCTGTTTGTCGTTCCCGATCAGCTAAAACTGTGCACATATAGGGAATGGAATTACAAGAGATGCACACTTATGAAAAGATTCAGCTGCGTGCAATGAAAATCCAATCGCTTGATGGCTATCCTAGTGGGGCGTTAGTCATGTGGGCAAATTTGATGTGCAACCTTAACGAGTTCACACCACATATTTGGAAGAGCGTGGAAGGCGACAGGTACTGTGAATGGCTCTGGCCGTATTTAATAGCCATTTTTTCTGTTCCGAAAGGATCGAATGAGTGAATTAACACGCCAAATAGGCTACCGAAGCAACCTACATGCCAGCATTAGTATCATAAACTTACTAATAGCGTCAGTGAGTTACTCAGCGAAACACGGTACTATATTGTCACGTTTCGCCATGTAGTGACTTAACTTTATAGTAACTAAAAAAAAAAGCGAGGGGGAGAGAGAAGCATTGCGGGACTCTTTGTGTCAGGAAAGCCCAAATTCAGCCAGGGGTCGGCTTTAGCAGCTGGGAGCAATTGGCTAAATGGATAGCGATCCCTTAAGAACAACAGTGCCTAAAAGATAATCTCGAGTTACGCAGCTAAATAATTCGAAGAAAGCTCGGTTAGGCATAACAATCAGTGGCCAGCGGATACCGATGATCAAACTGGAATATGAAAGCTTTTTCTAGACATCTACCTAGGAATTGATGAGAAGGAATGAAATAATGAGTACAGTTCGTTGATAGAGACGCAAGTATTAGTAGGGCGGAAAGAGAAGCCTCATACAAAACAATACGTTCTCGTGTTTCATATGAACGAATGCTGATATACCTACTACAAATTATTCATTAATATCCGCTCTCAAAAGTCTTACAATGTGGCACTTCGTTCGATTTTTGTTGTCCTTTCTTCTTCAAAAGAATTTCCAACATACATTATTTCAAGATATCTAGGCTTGATTAATGCTGATTTGATCTCCTGAACTTGTACCCGTTCTGGTAAAGGCTAAATGTTGGAAGATCCCTAATCGAATTCCTTTGTGTGTCAGAGAGCCCACGATTATCCTGCATAGTCAATGCTAGAGCAACAAACGTCGACATCAACGAATGTTCGTAGATGAAAATACATGTACATAGATATGCACAGTTGACATTTTGAGGAAAGTAGAGCTTTCTTCCTGCTGAAAGAACATGAACCTTGAATCATTTTCCCAATTCTATTTCAATTTTTTCACATGTAAAACTACTTCGATCAGGCATGACATTCCCCCGAGCTGCTGATATATTCAGGTATATACCATATATACAGTATGTCTCAACGGTGGATTCGCTGGGACCCGGAATAGAGAAGCTCTATATGCCACTAAAAGGTCATTGACTTATTTCAGCGTTGTAGATATATCATTATTTTTATTATTATTATTGTTAACAGTAGTCAGCCTTTGTAAGCATGGATCTAGTCGAAGTACAGCATGTACACTACGATGCAAAAAGCTGTCATATTTTTCGCTGTTTTGATGTATGTACCTAATGTAGGAAAGAGTTTAGTATTAGTATAGTGGTACTTTAGTTTTAGTGACTTCCATGCTGTATCGTTCCCATTGGCAATGAAATAAAGCCCGCAGGGTAAAGAATACAGGTTGGTTTAGCAAGATCAGCGGAGTGTCAAGATAATAATAATAAAATTCTATTAAAAGCGGCCATAGTTGGGATAAAAAATTGGAGAAAATTTCATTATATGCATCTGGACAACAAATGGCTTAATAAACGGATAAATACAAATGACAATGGGAACATATAATTGAAAATATGGCAAACCAGGGCCGCATTATATATATATATATATCCAGAATTCACGATCTATATTATTGCCAGTTTCCGAAAACTCGAAACTTAGTCATATGGCACAAAGAGCCATTTCTGATATTCAGTATATTCGATACAGAAATAAGATGTTTCCGAGACGATAGTATCTATTGTTACATGGGCAGCTCAAATGAGCCCCAGCGATTAGTCTTTTTGGAGTTTTGAATTTTTAGGGCTTTAGCCTATTACAAACCAAAACTATGAATATGATCCATATTTTTGTGGCCGTTGTGTTAAGCGAAATTTCGATGAGTGTACGCGGTTCACGGTTAGTAGGTTAAAAAGTTCTTTACAAACGGAATTTGGATGTTACATTAATGTCTCTGTTGGCACATACACGACATTGCTTTGAAATGTCTGTCTTTGTTTAAATACGCTTAGATTTTGTTCCAGTAATATATTTATATATATATATATATATATATATTACTGGAGCTTAGATGGAATATATATATATATATATATATTGGTACCGCTGGGGCCAAGAGAAATTTGGAATCGGTTCAAGTGGCTGTTTACTTATCTACACTCCCGTAAAGACAAGCAAATAGCGTATTTTCCAACGCGAACAAATAATAGGTTTGCATTGTCATTGGCTTTATAACTGTGTATTGAAAAATTAGTCTTTAAAGAACAGTAGCAGCTTTGGAAGACCTCTAAAAAGAGTGTATCGGGTTACGACCGATACTGACAAAAAAGTACAAATGAACTCTAATAAAGTTGTGTTCATTTCCATTGTAGGTCCATACATGGGAGGGTAATTCTATATTTGTAAATAACCTATCAGGGGCTCAAGAAAGCTAGTCCCACGTCGCGTAAAGCTTCGCTTTACACAAGTGGATTAAAAAATGGACCAGAAGAAGATATGTCTTACGAGATAGATGGAAAACAACTTATGAAATAAAACACACTAATGCTTCTGTACATGTCTGTATTATGGTATATAAATATGAGGAACCTAAAGTACGTTTTTATACCTGTATAACTGTGTTAGTTGATCTTTGCAAAGAAAATATGAATTAATGAAAAAAATTATCATAGCGAAGTGTCACTGAGCGGTTCGGGTCTCATTAGAAGCCACGTGTATGAGTGCGAAAAAACACATGCCTATCATGTGACTGACTTAAGAAAACAGACCTGGATCAGACGATTTGTGGAGTACGTGTAAGTAAGTAAACGAGTGCGTGTTCTCATATGCCGCAATGGGTGATGTGAAAATATATTACTATTAAGCAAGCAGTTTCGGCTAGAACCCTATTTAAGGTAGGCCAATAGCAGCTAGTCCTTGCAACAGGTGCACAATCAGAATCGCAATTTATGTAGAGGCAGTAAAAAAATCTCAGAAAATCATGTAAAAATCTAGAGGAAGTTGAGCGATTGAGTCGGGATGTATAATACTGAATAATCAGAAAACGCAAGAAACGAAAAATTCAAAAAAGATCACTAGCTGAGCTTAAGAAAAATTATAACCATAACTTTTAGCAAGATGCAGAACACCTATTGACAATTTGCTTGTGCAAATAAATGGATGCCGCGCGTCAATGTATTGACTCATAGAACTATATCACTGTTATATATACCTGTATGTATAGTGTATTTCCATAAAGTACTTGGAGACGCAGAATGTCCAATGTGCTCATCTAATAACAAACATTTAAACAAAGGAATAACAACAGAATGGTCGGCACAAAAGAGAACATTTCCGAGGCATATAGGGATAAAAAGGTTGGAGAATTATTTTTGTTCAAACAGTTTTGGCTGCCTGAGCAAGATGATCAGGTGACGCCTATCTATTACAACATCTAATGGAAGTTGTATAATAATAATAATATTACAATAGCAGTATAGAAAGTTCGCAGTTATTCACTCTAAGCTATTAAACTATTAAGCTATATTTAACTATTAAACTATAAAGCTATTATTTAAAGGCAGTTAAACTAAAGACAAGAATAACAAATATATATATAATTAAAATAAAAAGTGTAAAATAAGGAAGATAAAAATATCAATGACGATACACAAAGAGACCAGAGAAAAAGCATCATTATAGCAATCCATGCGGGATCTTCGATGTCTTTCATGACATCGATGCCATGGAAAAATGTGAAAGAAAATCTAAAAACAACTACATAGCAGAATGTAGAGCGGAAACAAAAAAAAAATCACGTAACTTGGTGGTCAATTTTTCTTCTTACTTCCGTTATGGTTGGCTAGACAAACTGTGATTAGGCTTGGAAAAAATGTTTGGTTGAATGGTAACAAAGCAAAAAAGCAAATTTACTGTATCATCTTATTGCCATGAGTTACCTAATGATATAGATAGTATGATATGCTACTACAATAATATTAATAAGAATAGTAAGAAAATACTATACGGTGGTGACAATGATGATGACGTGATGACACTAATAACCGTAAGTTATTTTTATTCTATTACAATCGTCACTTAGGTAGCGCAACTTTTTTCAATTGACTAACTGACCTGGTGATGGTACTGAGAATTGTGTATTAATCAAAAATGCTCCATTTGATAAAGATTAGTGTCAACAAATAGAAACGAAGCATTCGATAAGAATACAGAAACATAATGTCTAAACAACAAACGCGTTGCTAAATCGTAGAGTCGAATACATGGGCAATGCGAGAACTGGGCTAATGGCACACGAAAAACAAGGTAATAAGAATGATTGTAGAAATGATAATATGCCAACAACCATTGATTTTTTGTGATGTACACATCCGGGGGACAGCCCCGCCCATAGCCGCTATCTTGATCATTATGTACCTGTATATATATATATATATATATATATATATATATATATATATGGAACAATAAATTGCATATTGTACAAAAAACTGTGACAACTGCGTTCTTTTTTCTGTTGTATTTGTTAACGTATACTACTGACTGCCGGACAGACTAAGCATTTTATATTTAGACTTTTGTATGCAGTAGATATCGACCGAGTCGTCTTCGTTGGCTTCAGGAAGCTTATTAACGTCGCTTCTTAGCTGGTATTGCTTCGTTTCGTAGAGAGGGAAAGAGAACTTGTGATTACGTTACGTGTATTACGTGTTCACATCACCCCTGTTCTAAGCCCTGTTTATGAGCCTTATAGGTAAATATTTAGTAGTGAAAGTCTGTAACTCGGATTTTTCAAGTAAGTTGTCTACACTATTTTATTCAATGGAACGTTTTTTGTAGGAAGAAGAAATAACAGCATTTCTATAGTATGCTCTGTAACGTTCCAAAAGCTAATATCTATAATTTAGCAAATTCCATCTGTTGGTAATGCATATATAAGAAAGTTACATCGTTACACTAAACAGAATAATAATAATAATAATAATAATAATAAAATAAATAAAAAATAAAAATAAATATTCTTGGAACGGGACTAACGGGCCTGTAATAAATCCGCAACCTATAATAACAGAATATGTTGACAACTGTTCGATCATCGTAATTACTAATAACTCGTCCTACACATAGCTGAAATTATTCTCAATACGAGCATAAATGCTTTGCGAACAAGCTAACCAATATATATATATATATATATATATATATATATATATATATATATATATACAAGACTTTATATACAAAGATTTTTATTATTTATTTAAAGGAACTGAATACAATACGCGAGACACAGATGTCACTTAGTTATACGTGCCCATTCGGCTCGGGTCCATACTAGGGTAATACATTTGCCCGACTCCGGGCGGTGGCAGCATGCCGGGAGGAAATGGAGGCGGTGCCAAAGCAGAGGCTGGATTGCCTGCATTCCCTGAGTTTTCGGGTGCTGCGGTTCCATACGGTGGAGTAGCCAGTGAACCACTATAGGCGCCATGCGCCGAAGTCTGGCTCGTAGATGCCTCTTCCCTTGCCGGGCTACGACCCCATTTGACGTTCACTCGACGTCCGTGAAGTTGGAGCTTGTTGAATGACCGTTCGGCAGCCGACTCAGCACAGGCTCTCGATTGAAAACATACAAACGCACACGATTGCTTTTCAACCACGTGAATCGACCGAATCTCACCAAACTGGTAAAAATGTGCCCGAATATCTTGTTCCGTAGTCTCTGCAATCACGTACAAAAAAATGTATATGAAAAAAAATATACATACACACATAACAAATTGATGCCACACGTTCTGTTTTACTGATGGCTTGTACTATTTCTCGGGTTTAAACGCAGTTCAGATAATGTATTTGCCGACAGTCAATATAGCTCATAAAAAAAGAACTCATAAAAAAGGCTAGGGACAAATGTAGGGATTCAAAAGGCATTTGTTATCACTTAAAAACATTTTATATTGGTTTTTCCAAAACATGTTGTTAGGAATGTTTAAACATTATAACTATACAAAGAAAGCTTCTTGAAATTTCTACTTGTGTGCTATATAAATGTTTCACTTACACAAGTCATGTCAAATATCCTTTTTGGTGTTGTATAGAGTTCGTTGTTTTTCGAGATAAACGTTCTTTCAACGGTACGATAAATATTTGGCACTATGTTCGTAGTAAATTATTCTACAATTCATTGCGAATGCTCGCAATATTTCTTATGTTTTTATTGTATTGACAAGATACGGCCATGCTGGTTACACCAGAAAATAAATTTCTATGCATCCTCGACCAATTTTTGTATTCGCGGTATTGAGTTTGCCTAAATTGAGTGTTCTATCGTTAGGCCTTCTGCCAACCAATAACGCAGGATATAATTTTGTTTAGCAAAGAAAATTCTTGGTCCTTAAATAAAACGAGTCTTTGCCCAAACTTCTACGTTAACAGTCTCGAATCATTCTCGAAATACACTCTTATATACGTCGCATCTCCGCTAGCATTAATGTAGTACCTATCGACGTCTAAAGATAGGGAAAAAGCTAGGCACAATATGGGCGTCTTAATATGCTCACGTAGAAATCGAAGGACTATATTTGGCAGTTTTTCAGATTTTTGCTGGTCTCTTTTCTTAGGGGGTTAACCATCCTTTTTATCAAATTAGTTAACAGGCATATTCGTTTGAAAGGCTGTTTCCTTTAACATAGTATTTGCAATCAAACAATATTTGACTTCATTTAGCCATTAAATCTTAACTACTACCTAAGATACTCAAACCCGCATGTTGGAGTTATCAATGCCACAGCCGAATTACACGTGTTGAGGGTACGTGGCCACAAGAACGGGCACGCACCACCTTATGGCTCCCATAGCAATGTTTTGAGAAGCTCAAGTGCTAAGAGCTGTGAGGCATTTCAGAACATCTCTTAATCCGCTGGGAGTATATATTGCTTAGTTTAGGTGTAAATGGTATGTGTCATTTTGTTACATCTGAGGATATGATTGGTATACTTACCCCTAGGAATATTTCCAATGTACAAGGTGGTGATGCTCTTGTCAGCAGGAGGTTCGATTCGTGGCATCGCTTGTGCACGCTGCATAAGTTTGTGAGCAACAGGATCATTGTTACCGTAGTAACGGTCCTTAATGTTCTGATCTGCCAGGGGGTCGTCTGGATCAGTTGGCTTTTCATGACGGTACGGGCACTCATCCCCACGTTTGCATTCGCCCTTATAGCAATTATTGGGAAAAACCACAGACAAGTCAACAATGAAGCGTTTCTTTTTGTAAATCATTGGACACTGAGCCGAACTTGAAGGTACAACTCACTTGTTGTTCCTTCCTTTTTTCCAGTTTGCGTTTCCTTAACCAATATCATTACCGTAGCTGCGACTATTACGTCCATCCTAATAAAAATTGACTTCTTCAGGTATATCTTTTCTTTACTCTCGCTTAAACGGACTTTATCACACTGTCACTTACAATTATCTACGGCATCATACACGTACTTAAGATCCAATAAAAACTACAATAAATTGATTCTAGGTTCTCTAACTCTGCAAGGCCTACCTATGCAGCAGTTGACGGAGGACTTACTTTTACCCAAAACGAGCAGATGTGTGGCCGGTTTCTCTTGTAATACGGGGCTGTTCGTGCCATTCTCGCTAATAAGTCGCTTGGAGCTTGTGCCTTCGCCAGTTGCCCATATGGCCGGCTAGGATCTGCCGCGGCCACTGCAGATTCCACATTCTAACATATCAACATGAAAAAAATATTTTAGATGCAGATGATCAATCTTCAGAGTTATGTCAGCACATTTAATTAAATATTATTTTCGAACGCTTTAAGTATATAGAGGTAGAGGGAACTTTTGTTTAGATTAAAATATAGCTGAGCTTGCTCATAGTAAATCGCATTTCAATTTTAATAGGAATGGGATGCTTACTTGTTGGTAGTACTCTTTATTGACATCGCTCTTAGGCACCTCATCCTTAATAGCCAAAGCCTGGTCACGAACTTGAACTGGTAGCCCGTAATCCAAATCCAAGAGACATGTCTGGCATACATTCTTCAACTTAGCACACGTCTGACACACCTAAATTTGCAAAAATACCAAACTCCAATAATTAAAATGATCAAATCGAATAAAAAATATTATAATTCACATCGAAACACTTCGGTAACAATTTTGGCTTGACAACACCTATGCATACATTACTTATGGATGCCTCGAAACTTCAAAGGAAGTTGAATTTAAGTGACAGCTTTACAACACGAGGTCGGCATGGGAATAGTTAAAAAAAAACCTTTCCTCACTACAAAAAAAACTGCAAATCTTAGGCTTGGGTAGGTTAATTCTAGTAGTCGATCTGAACTAAATTCTAGTTGACAACGCGCCACACGATTATATTGTTATACTAATCATAATATCTTTATTTTAAACAATCAGCATATTTAGTTCGGCGCTTTCCATTGGCAACTAGCTACTATACATTTAGCTATTTTATAGGCTGTATCTGTGCATCTGCAGAAAATTTTGAACTCTTCACAAATGTTCCCACATGCTACGCCTTAGAGAATGAATGGATAATAATAATTAATATCTCCAATTCTGTATACAGAAAACAAAAAAGATTATTTACAGAATTGTTGCAGTAATAGGAAATGTTCATACCTCAGTCTTTTTGAAGCGGCTTTTCGGTCCGGGGCACCAGCGAAACACGGTGAAAGGTCGCGCACAAATCTTACATTCTTTACCGTACTTATCCTTCATCTGCAAATAAACACAAACAGAATCACGCTCCATACTTAAATCCATTCATCATTCTCTCACAGGCTGTTCAGTAAGCATCTATCATATCTAGGACAGTAGGTATATCAGCGTCAATGGTAGTTGGTAAAATGATGATTTTTAATTAGCACTATAAATAGATTATTTGTCCTGCTTATTCTATAACAAAGAATTATAACAAAGACTGATCAAACAGTTAATCGTCGGTGTTACTTTATTCGTATAAAAATCTATGAGCCTCAAATGCAACCGCATAGGCGAAACCACTTGTACGTTACAATCCATCACGACCTCATGTACTAACGTCCTGATTTCATTGATATGCAATGACTATTTCGCCTCTATCGCAACCTTGCTTCTTTGAATCAACAGAGAAATGTTTTTTTTTTTTCTTTTATCATCTCTAATTAATGCAACTCTCGTATAGAAATAAAGTGTATTCACCCATCGTTGTATCATCATGTCATTGTAAAGAGCTCAATAATTCGTAAGTCAGGTTTTAAATATGCAGTGATGTATTACGTTGATAGGACAACTACGTTTGAATAGATCGTTTAAAAATAAAGAAAACATTAAATGCGTGAACGGCATCACGTGAACGATGAGCCTATGTATCGCAGCGAGACTACATACCATTCGAATGTAAGGGATTTCTCCAAGACATGTCTGGCATACAATGGGGAATTCGGCATCTTCCCAGTTAAGTCGGTTATAAGTGTTGGCGCTTTTAGAAGAAGCCATCTTGACGAATTCATAAAGTTTCCTTAAAAAAAAAGCACCATTCAACGATTCCAGTTGTTATAATTATTTTTCTACACTAGGTGGTACGCTTCACTGTATATCAACAATAGCAGACGTCCAGCAGACTTAAAGGAATGCTCGCTGGCTTACCTAGAATCTTCATTCTGCATTCAAGCTCGCTGCCTTCGACAACCAATACATTAAATCATGCTTACTCGTGAAATTACTTTTATAAAGAATAGCACAAACAAAAAATCTGAATAGATGTATTGTTCATTTTTGTTCGGTGCCACTTGATCAACGTGAATTCTGTACTCTGAGCAGCAACCGATCCAGCGGTTTTCTCCAGGATATAAAACCTTGATGCCAATGTATTCCATACTGTTGTAATATCATACACTGGCACTCTTGTCGTAGAGTTAGCGGTGTTGATATAAACATTTCAATATCTACTGCTTTAAATTAAACTGGCAAACTTCTTCGCATTAAGGTCGCTGGTTCAAATTCGTCATATGTATACGAACTCATACATTTTTTTGCCAATTAACCTCCACTACTTGGATCTTCTCAATGAAGACTCGTGTCCGTGCGTCTGCTCATCGCTCATTCAGTTGTAGGGGGCGCTAACAAAAGACACCACATTCCTCATGTCCGGGATCTCTTCCGACTTTTCTGCTTTTGGAGTAACAGACCAATCCACTCTACACGTTGTCCTGTATGCACATTGACTAAGAGATGAGAGTAAAGAAAAACTGTACACTTTTTTTCTTGTTTGTCAACAAAGTTGAAGTCTGAAAAGATACCTGATATAATTTGAACAGATGAGTGAGTAATGTGCACTTCCGTGGTCGTACAGCGCTCGATCAGCTGTCCATTGCCCGTTCTCTACGGTGGCGCCCACCAGGCGGCGTTGGGTGTGCGGCGACATCTCCGAACGGGAGAGACAGCGTAACGACACCGGAGAGCACTCTATGCGCCTTAAGCTAACTCAGTTAGCAACGGGGAGCTGCGGGCCAGTCCGTACTGCTGCATCGGGCAGCTGGGGTTCTTCTGCCACCGTCTTCTAATTGTTTTAAATAAAATACCTTGTGCACCTTATAGACCGACAGCGACGACAACCTCGTTCGTTGGCTGCAGCGAAATACACATTTACTACCCCAGTTATTGTTATTACTACCACTTGTAACGCAGTGTGTAAGAGTGTTTGAGGAATCGTCTGTGCCGCGTGAATGCGATGGCGTTTTGTATCATTCATGGGGGCACCTCGTACACGGGCCTGAGTTGCCGCCAGAAAATGATTTTGCTTCTTAGGTTCACCGCAGCATTTGGCCAGGTGCGCGTTCGCTCCTAAGGAAACAACGAACAGAAATACGTTTGATGCGCATTGTACTGGTCAATCATTGACCAGCCCATTACATTCATTAATCAGTATTATTTGTAATTATAATTTACTATTGTTTGCGCACTAGCCAGTTGGTGGAGAACGCGAAACTTATGCTGGCATGTGACAGGCATGACTACATATGCACTTGTATCCCTCTCAGTTATTCAAAGACGTTGAGGACGGTAGCTGCATGTACCTCTTCACGGAACTGCAACGGTAGATCCGGATGGAAACGATCTTCATCCTACAGATGAAAAATGTTGAGAGTGTTGAACAGTAAATAGATCTGTCAAATATTCGTACGCAGTAGCCAGTACCGGTAATAGGCTTATTGGTTTGGCCAGCAATCTTTGACATGCGTTTTTGACTTAAGACTTTTCTACAAAATATCGTATTGTGCTTCTGCCGTTTTCATTCCTTTATTACTCGGACCTGCAACGCAAATTACTGTGCTTGTCGTTCGTGGAGTAGTACTCTGCCGTTGTATCTTTGCCTTCGAGGAAGAAGTATTAGAATGTGCTTATAACTTTAAGAGAGCGCTTGCTAGCCAATACCTTTAGTTATAATGATGTTTTGGACATTTCGCGTAATCTGTTCTCTTATGCCATACGTGGGTAACGGCATAAAAAGCGTATAACATATGATATATATGAAATAATATGTAGCCGCTACGTTTATGGGCATCTACGGCGATAACGGTCATGCTATAGAGTTACGTGATTTTTAAGGGACTTCTCTAACCTCTTTAGCGAATATACATATGTATTGTGCGTGGGTATGTACGTGGTTGGTTAAAATGTGTTAATAAAAATAGTGCTAATTAGAAGACTAACTTATAGAAGTTTATTAAATTAGAAGTGATATTTTTATATAAAACGTATATTTTAAAAAGTTGTGCAGTTCTTCATGCATTTTCAAGGATCCTTTTTCATTGCTCGACATGCTTAAGTTGAATTGAAACCCATAAGTGTGGCCGGCTGTTCGTGTATGCTACTACGGTTTTCACGAGGTTCTAATTATTTCGTTCACATGACATCGTAGCAGGGTGCAAAAGCACAAAGTCAGAAAAAAGGATCTAGCAACAAGAATTTTGCGGCCAACGTCTTATATAAGCTAGATATTAACGGCTGGCTTTCCAATCAAGGATCCCCTATTATTCACCAGCACTGTCTTTTGCTTCTGCGAAGTAAGAAGTACATCTGGCGACGACTACGACAGCAGGGGGGCTGGACTTAAAGGGGTCAGACATCGGGAGAAAAATAGGTGATCTGCTCATCCAGCCTTGATGCCTAGGTGCTGATGAGTACTTGCGTGCCTAAACGCTGACTCAAAGAGTGATACACATCAGTCGTTGTACTACTATTTCTGAACTAGTCAAGGACGATTGGGCCTGCCAGTTGGCTGACATCGTCGGATGTCTCCTCTGTTTTAAGATTTAGCAAAAGACACGAACTAACTGTTGTTGTCTCTGTTTCGTGTGTATCACGTAACTATCGGGTGGTGCTCGAATGAATTAAAAGGCAGACCAATTAAACCTGAATGAAACTGAAGCTTAGCCATTGAACATCAGAGAATATACTAGGCTATTAATAACAATCTTTGATCCAGCATTTGATTTCGATGCAGCTCCTTTTTGCCCTGATAACACGCTAAACACAAGAGTTTATTTAATTCTCTTTGGTTTCGAACAATGTAAATTCTCTTATATGTTTGGACTGATGTAGAACTAGTTTGAATTTAGATTTTGGTAAAAGTAATTGGCGGCAAAAAGTTTTACTTAATTTAATTACCAATATCGTGTTCACGTTTATGACTCAAATTTTTCTTCATTTCAGAAACCAAAGTCTTCAACGCGAGCTCTGTGTACTCAACCTACTAAGAGTGACGATAGCAACTTTAAGAAACAAAATAACCTCCTTAGCGTTTCTTATTTGCGTGGTAAGCACTTATCCTTGAGTCTTCCTTTGGCATTTTTGACAAGGTGTGTTAAGACACGCGGGGTGTGTTAAGAAAAACACCTATAATAAGTGTACTATAATGAAAACTGCACTAAGTCTCGGGAGATGTTTCCGTAATAGTTTTTGAGCTGTACAATATCCTTATGGGCAAAAAGCAGTGCATCTTCGAACGAAAAGCAATGATACGGGTATTGCATTTTCTGTACAAAAACTCTGTTATCAATTCACAGTCGTCTTTATGTCTGCATTGGGAGCATTAGAGTTTTATTCCACGCTGCAGCCTTTTTATCGTTTTTTAGGTTACAAAATGTTAACAACAGTTCGACCATTATACTATATCTAAGTGTTTGAGCCGCTAGATTTTCCTGTATTAACGGAATTATACGAGGACTCCTATCGATGCAATAGTTATCTAATCAACCATGTCTACCAGCGTCAAATTCAGTGAGTATGTCTGTCCTTCCTGTGACTGAATGTTCCTTTAAAGCGGCGGATTACGGGGGACGAAAAGTAAACACTTACAACTATGATGTGTTTAAAAAAACAAAAAACGCGCTTCATAATCTGTGGCAAAACCAAACGAAGTGATGTAATGAGTTCAATGTGATAAGAAAGGAATTACCAGCTGTTGCCCCCTGGTCAAGCCGTCAAATAAAAACAAAAATCGGATCTTCACTGTCAAAAACTAACAACATTATAAAAAGCCATTAAAAAATCAACCTAAACTAGTAAACAGCAAAGGCATTATTCTCATCCATGACAAAGCCAGGCCACGTGCATCTGTCTTCTTTTCTAAGTACCCCACAAAATTTGAAATAACTGCGATGAGAAATTCTCATACACATGCCATATAGCCCATATGCTGTCCAATCAGCCTATCACCTGTTTCAGTCTTTGCGAAACTTTCTTAATGCTATTAACCTTAACATATGTACATATGTTCCTAGAAAAATACATAAGGTCATCGATAAAACTGGCGCATATGTAATATAGTATTATTATTTACTTCAATTTGGACTTAAAATCAATCAATACTTTTTCGACCACCGAATGTATACGTATCTATATTTTCCTGGGTACTGCGTGCTGTTCAGGTATGCCCACAATCATAGTTCCACTTCCTAGTCGAGGAGAGCGATGCCGGTTTACATTGCGACCCCTTGGAAATACCCTTCAAGACCTCTGCGATTCTGTGCAGTCGGAAGATCGAGGCGTGGACTATATGGTTGCACACACGCTTGGTAAGTACAATGGATGCAATTCTAAAGAAAGAGCATAGGAAGCTTCTGCTATTCATGCATTGCCCTGTTAATACATAATGAATACAGATAATAACAGTCAAGAGGGAACTGTAAAATTGCTTACATCCGTGTGAAATTTCAGACGGGTGCCGAATTTCTGGGACGACCTCAATAGAATCGCTTTTTCAAGAGCCATTCAAGCTGACGCTTAACAAAGACACCTATACGGTCGAACCGCCTGAGATAAGTGAGTGCCCCTGAATCACTGTTTACAGTCTTACGTGTTTGGTCTGCATGCTTCGCTAACAGGTAGCTAGTGGTTATCAAAGCCTCTGAGAATTGATAATGATTACATTGGATAAACGCTGACTGAAGTGACTGTTTGCTATTACGTGCCTATTTTTTATGATATATATTTATTTGAATTTTGCCAACAAATTCTGGATGTATGTTAATATGAATGGTAACACCGTATGTATACATATTTAATGTTTCGTAACGTATAAACTGTGTGCTGAAAACAGTGATTAGGACCTTAAATTTATCTATTCTATTTCTTAAGACCATTATCTTATGCATGTTGCTTGTTGGAGTTATTGAGCCTAGTTGCTGGCCATGCTTTAAGATCGTTCCTATCGTACTTTTTCTGTTTAATATCGAACTTTCCTACTAGTAAAAAGAGGTATGATTTAACTGAGTATAGACTTGAATTGCTGGTAAATTTGGTGAGCAATTGGTGTGATACAGTAGCATATGTATGCCGACATATGCAAGACTAAAAAAGCCCTGCGGTTCATCATCAGGTGGATAACAAAAGGATAATATCATACAACGTAGGTTTACCCTGAAATGAAATATTAGTCTACTGTGACACAACTGTTGCAATCGTAGATTCGATGCGCCACACTCTATAACAAGGCATGGTTGAACTTGTTAAGGGTAGAGTTGATAGTAAAGAACTCAGCACTTTTAGTACTACGTACTAACACGTACCAATTCGATATTATTCATTTATTGCTGTGCGTGTACTGCTCTCTACGTCGCATTCTCATGTGGTGGAATCCTGGGTCCGTTTGCGTGTGTCTTTCTGTGTACTTCGCCCGCACGTCGTGCTTTCGCGAATACTTCACACGCATGTTCGCATCAACGTATCCGTCGCTTTGGGTCTGCCGATCTGGCATCGTGTGGCCACAGCGACGATTCACGGTCTCCAGCAGACTGGTGGCAAGGACGGATATGAGAGTACGTAACAAACCGTCTTTTTAGGATCATTCCATAAAGTTCAGGGTACGAGGCATTGAAACAACAGGAGTCCCCATAATCATTACGCTAATAAGATGCATATTTCAAAACCAAATGAATGCAAACATATGATATTCTAAATTAGCACGCAATAACAGCTGAAAAGTTATTCTTGATACAAGATTCTCCTATCCGGAACTTTCGGTTGTCAATATCGGGTAATATTGACTAGTGCTTTTGATTTGATAGCAATAATATCTCTCGAAGATCAAGCAGTCGGAAACGCCGTCGTGGTCGTTAACTCCCGAAAGGGTTCACAGCGGTGTTGTGACGAGACGAATTTAGGTATGACTGGAAATGTCCGTAATTCTGTCTCTCGGCCTTCAACAAATCGTTTATAATAAATGTGAATAGAATCGGAAGTAAGCAGCTCTGCAGGAACGCATGATTATAAACAAACCTTTCTTTTTTTTATTTGAGTCATCTATATACCAATGTCATCTAAATAAATTTAATTTTGCCATGTATGTTCGACATACAGTCTGTGGTTATTCTCAGTTGCCTCCTTTCTACCTTCTTATGCGTCTATTGCTGTCCAAGCTGCTTATATACAATCTGAAATATAACTCCTTCTTTCCTCTACAAAGCTGCTGCTAGTATATTGTGCGATGAAGGAAATCTTCCCCTAGTAGTCCAGGCTCGAAAGGTGAATGTCCCGGTTGCAAAGGAAAATACATTTTCGATACGTTGTTTACTCGTCTGTTTAGCACTCATCGATAATTAAAACGGTGAGGCTGATTTGTCTTTTCGTTAACTTTTGTCCTATTTAGCTTGATGTACCTTTCCCGCAACCCTACAAGACTAACACACCTGTTGTGAAAGCTGATTTATCAATGGATTTCAAAATTAGCATCTAAAACACACAGCGATTCACTGTCGCTTACATTTTATTTTCTCGCAATTGATTTACTCGAGATTTCTAAAAAGCTATAAGGCATTTAAAGACAGAGCGGTCAAGAGCAGAAGGTTTATTTATGTGAAGCCTAAACTGAGGTCATCCAAATAATGTATATACTTAGCAACATTATAATGCTAACTCGGGGAACACTTCTCATAAAAAATTACATCAATATTGAACTCGACTCTAAAAAGCGCGTTTTGTTTTCAGTTGACCTTAACTAAGAAAAAAAGCCATCAAGCAAATCCAGCGTTAAAAAGATGGACCGTGTCCAAGCTGTGCTTGTCAAGCGTTGTTAAAAATTTGAATCATCAGCTTTTCAGTTACCCGACAAAAATATCTTAGTGTTATTATCCAAAAATCTAACCGAACTGGGATACGCTCTCAATGCCAAAATTGCAATTTTTTTAAATTATTAAACCACTTTCTAACAATCCTTTCGACTATAGAGTACGGCGTACATTTTCTGGCTTGCTTTGACTGTTCTTACGGCAAAACGTGATTTAGAAGCTATAAGAGATCAACGTTTTGGCCACGCGAGACGTTTATCTTCAAAGCCCAAGCTTGAGGCAACGTTCGATTCGCCGTTAAACACAGTCGTAACAGACTTATAGTGCAGTGCAAGCACTCTCCAATGTTACTTTCTATAACGTTCGGCCAACTGCGTGCGATTAAAGAAGAAAAACAATTCAAAAAAGTTGCAACAAATTACTGAAGCACCAAATACTATATTTTATAGATGTCTTCAGAAAATCAATGTTAAACCAGTTGTGCTTCTATATGCATTACTTTCTCGACTATGAAACAGAAGAAGTTACGTCAGAACATGCTGAATCACTGGCCGATGTGAAGATCCTGGTCAATCGTCTTTACGAAAGCCTCACAGTATCCGAGCATCAGTTAGAACAAGAACGAAAGATACTTGCAAAGATCGAACAGATTCAAGGAGAGATGGAGCCTTTAGAGAAGCTTAAAAACGAAATCGCACGTTCATCGCAACGCCGAACTACAATCCTTGGCTGGATGGGATTGGGCCTTATGAGTGTTCAATTCGGGGTACTTGCTCGCCTTACCTGGTGGGAGTATTCTTGGGATATTATGGAACCTGTTACCTATTTCGTCACTTACGGTGAGTAGTAGTTGTTTAACAAACAATGGCTATTATTCATTTTGGTTTGAGGAAAGTTATTTTCTATGATGGATTTTGCAATAATACCGAAACTAGGGGGACTAAGTTTTTCATATCTAATAATCCTATGAAGTATGCATGTCCTGCATTAATTTCAGAATATTAAGAGAACATATTTTCACTATAATTTTCCTATGTCTTCGTATTATCTCGATTTCATATATACGCGTAGGTACAAGCATGGCCGCGTATGCATACTTCATGGTAACGAAGCAGGATTACTATTTACCTGACGTTAGGGACCGGGAGTTCCTTAAGGCATTCTGGAAAGGTATGACGATAACATATCATACCATCATGTATTTAATTGATCTACCGATCTATAAATTATATCTGTAGATAAATATCTGTAGATTCCTAATCGAGTGATTTAGTTGCAGCCTCGGATATGATAGATTTTTTTGCTTTCGCTTTAACTTCCATTGTTGTAACATAGGAGCGTCAAAACGCGGTCTTCAATTGTCCCGCTATAACGAGCTGCGTGATTCGCTAGCCGAGTGTCAAGAGGAATTGCGTCGTTTGCGTGACCCCTTGCAGAAGCATTTGCCCCTTAGAGAGATATGTGACGACTGTGTGCATCACAAGGAGCTCGAGGAGAGGCGAAGGAAGGATGAATTCTAGTTATTAAGTCGAAAAAAACACTAACGAGATGGTTGACATTCGCGTACATCTAAATAACCAGATACGATGACGACAACGACAACAACAATAACAACAACATAAATAGCGACGATAACAACAAACGCTATAAACAACAACATCAACAAAGTGTTACATTCAGCCATTCATCATGTCATAAGTTCATTATTCGAACATAATGATCGTATCCAGTGAGGCCGGAAAGCTATTCAATGACACGATTAGATCCGACGATGGAGAAGAGACAACTTTAGTTGATATTGGGATGTAAAAGTGGTGGAGCAACGTTTAGGCGATGGAAGAATGTATTGGTCTTTGAAACGTTAACATAGCCGAAAACAGCAAATACAATCTTAACAGGTAGCAGTTGCTCAATATAATGGTTACGATACACTACTGATCCACTAGACAAACTGGCAACAGACACCTCAGAGATTGACCAACAAATGAGAACAGATGCTTTCATTGTGATCTAAGCTTACTACCTATCTACCTTTTCTCCATATTATTATTATTAAGCCAGAAATCTAGCCAAAGCTTTGTTTATGCTACACATATATTGAGCGAAATACAAGACCCTTTCTAAGCTGTATTGGTTCGATAAGAAACAGAGTGGGCTGATCTGTTTGATTCACAAATGTATTCATCAGTTACCAGCTACGCTATCTTGGCTGGTTCTTTTATCAGGGTAAAGCGGCGCCAACAGGAAAATTTCGTTCGTGTCCAGTTAATTCAAACAATTGTGGGTTTTGTCTAAAGTAAATCTGGCATTTACCAGAAATTGCTAGAAATCTAGAAAAAAAATATCTGAAAAAAAAATTAATTCTAAGGTAATTAACTGCGATGTCCTTTCATAAACATCCGACGAGACCTACAAAGACCTAATTATTAATCGATAATATATAAAATTATTGCATTGCTGTTAGCCGACAATTAAAATCATTTACACGTCACAACCGAGAACTGCTGGTACATAACTGCTTGGAGCAAGCTTTTGTGCTTGGATCCATGCCCTCATCTGACGGTAGGCTGTCGGTACTTATCTGTGATTGAATTTTCATTTATCTATATCTTCATTATCATTATAAGAAACTCAATCCGAAACTTGCAGCAGTGCGACGGAAGCATTTAGCCGGCCAATCGAGCGTTTAACAGGCGAATGAATCCGACTTGATAATGCCGAATTCTAGTCATTTCATGATCTTCACGTTAAACAACTGCGTTAACAGCAACAACAAAAATTAACACTACAATATGAACATTAGAGAGAGAAGCTAGAAAAACTTCGCTTATTTTTCTTCTTAAATATCCTTACTCGCTCAGTTTTTTTCTTTGTAGTTGTTTCCATTTTTTTGACGTATCCATTAAGACGATGTTGTCCATACATTACAATATTCACGAGATTTATTTGCGCAGATATTAATTAACGTATTACTGTTAATATACATTAACATTAATGTATCAATGCTATTCTGATAAGAGCCTATGTTTGTTGGGGTTAACAGTCTGCCTTACTTACTTACTCGCTACCGATGTACAGATAAGTTAACTATTTACGACATCCACGTGCAGTATGACGTGAAGTCATTTTACTTGTACCTGTTACTGAAGTACTTACATCGATTCAGCAATGTGCTAATGCTGAAATTTCACTTTGTGAAACCGCTTATTCGTTATTAGTTGCCCTGCAATGGCAACGTTAACTTTTACCGAACAAGCACAGTTCATGTTAGACAACTGGCACGGCATTGTATAAAGGGTTAGAACCAAACTAGTCGAAAGTGAGCAAGCAAGAAACTGAATGGCTATTTTCCGCTTAAATCAACCTCCCTCTTAATAGTCGCCAGGCAACACTTTATGGTGGTGATTATAATCTCCAAGCCGATGGAAAACAAAAACTTGTACTAAAAAAAATCATTATTTTTTAATTCCAAAATAGAAAGCATATTGACTCTATAAAAACGACGTTTCCATTAATTCTGCCCAAAATGCTGAACCGATTGTCAACTAGAAGCATGACATTGATCTTCGTTATTAGCGGGCGATCTCTGGTACGTCGCAAACGCAAATTGCAAGCTACGTTTTTTGTTCGTACGAGACGAATCTCAGTGCTGTCAAATACAGATTAATTTTTATTGCTGTGATTGAGTTGGGCTTCGGTTTATTTTGGTTTCGACTATAGTTTGTAAATAATGATAAGCAAAATTCTGGTTATATATACAGATATACATTCTACAGATATAGTACTTCGGCGTTGTATCGATGTGCCGACTGGCCCTTGGCCACTATTATTGTATGCACACGTTGAATAAGATCTGCAAATGCTGCCACGAAGAAGCAAATCTCTCTAACGTAAATGCCTCCCTTGGCAGATGACCGCAATAGTTGCAAGGGGCGAAGTTCATGACTATGTCTAGCGGAGCCAGTTTCGCTACCACCGCTACGACTTTTATTACTATTACTAGGGCAAAAAGCAATAGTTGCGAACACTGTGTAACCATCGCTTATTAAGAACGTCAATGATAAATTAGCTAGAATCAACCTTTTCGGCCAGTCAATCTATTAAGTGACCCAACTAACTTTGATAATACGAACATTAACTCTTCTTCTTCCCTACCAGTGTAAACCAGCCGATCAATCGACTTTCCTTCTCATCAACAGTTAACCAACTTCCGACCACTCGACACGTATTCAAAGGAGACTACAAGCTATCGTGAGAATACAGACAGACATATAATTTCCTGTCCCAGTTAATCTGCTTGTAGCCTTTCAACTAGCTGGTGCCAATATACGCCAGTCATATTTACCTTCAAGCAAAAATAGAGATCAAGAGAGGACGATGAGGACAACGATGTCAATAAAATCGGAAAGTAGATACCGATTAACTTATGTGATTAGAAACTAAATACAGATAACGCAATTACGGTTATATACAGCGCGAACGATGTCGAGAGCATTGTCACTAACATGGCCGTGAAGGCTGAAGGCTTATTCCGTCACAAATAAAGCGACAAAATAATTTAGAACGATAAAAAATGAATGTGCGTTTATGCTTCAACCAATAAGACCGTTGATTTTTGATAGTTTGTGGATGTTCTCGTGATATATTCGTGATAATTTTAGCTACGCATGGTGATTGAAATTTGAATCTGGACATAGAAACACTCCGTGTCGTAGGAACCAGCCGTCTGATGGAGTGTCTAATGGCAGTGTTGAACGTAACAGCTCGACACTTTTAGTTTACATACTTTGCAAATACGCTGGTGTGTACCGTGTTTGTCTGCTAAATTTCAGACACAAATGATGATTAGTGCACGTATCTGAGCGTTGAGACACTTCATTTCCGAGAACCAGCTACCCGATAGGATGCATAACGGCATTAAAGTTCGAAACCTTAGATTATTTTGGAAGGTTAGGACGGATTCGAAGGCGAAGTATACATTAGTCATAAGACGCAGTGCTGTATATCTAGCAGCTGAGAAAATCGTTTTTTTAAGATGGAAAGGTTTACGCACTTGGAAAAAATAGCAGATAGGGACGACATAAACGAAAGGTATTATTTCCGTAAACGCGTTTTCAAATGATATCGGCGAAAGTTTGACCGGCAATATTGTAAAACAAGGAAGGGTAAATCTATTAAAAATAAACTTCTTAAGCAGTATAACTTTTCGGCTTGAAACCTTCTTACGTATGCTAATCTTATAAGAAGAAACCCTATCTTCATAATTCTTTATTTTATATAAAAAGCAAAACATCCTCAATTATTTTCTTCTTTGAACTCATAAATAATGTTTCCTTGTCATTATCATAGGCGCATTTTGCGTACATATGCCTGTCTTCACAAGAATTCCTTTGCTTTTAAAATGGTGTTGTTTTTGTTGCAAAAACTGAATTTAATTGCACTTTGTGATAATATTCTAACATCTAGAATATATTACTTCGCAAAAGTTTATTCACAGTTTTTTAACTAATTAACAGTAATTAGGGTTTCACAGTCCTAAAATAAAGCAGATTTGTTTAATCAAAGATTCGCTGGTTAGTTTTATTAGGCATAAAATGATTGTCGATACTGGAAACTTTGCCCATCGCATGCTCATTTTGAAAGTTTTTTTTTAGGGGTTAGAAGTTATGAAAAGTTACATTATCGCTGGTCACTATTCCGTATACGAGCTGTAACGAGCTTAGAGGAACCCATTGTCGCTGCAGTGTTATTGAGATTACAACCCGTTCGCACTAACACTATGAAATTACCTGGAAAAGAAAACTGGCCACCTTACCTTACGCACGAAGAACAATCGACGAATGATGGATACTTACATCATGTACATATGTACTGTCTATTATTACCTAGGGAACACCAACGTACTAAAGAATGATAAACACAAAACTGTACATTTTATATGAATTTTCGCAAACGATATATTTCCTTTTTTCGGTTCATTTTAGTTCCATTTTACTGTTGTTGTGTACGTGCAGCACCACCACCGTCGCTAACACCCCTACATAAATCTCACATTGTTGTCGTCTACATATATATATATATATATATATATATATATATACATATATATATATATATTTGTGAGCCATAAATAGAATGTATATGTGAATGTAAATACATTCTGTACAGAGCTGCAAGTTTATGGCGCAGGTTAAGGAGGTTCATCCTTAATTCATAGGGCAGTAAGAGAATACTTGCTATATTATGTGAGTAATTCTTCCACATTTCAATTCATTTCGTTTCATTTTGGACCGAACAATTGATCAAATAGGGCGTTGTTTTTCATTTATTATACAGTATTTATAACAACAACAACAATAATAATAATAATAAAATAGACCCTAACTGTATGAGTTCGATAGTAGTTCTAATGCTGCCTACTACAGTGCGGCTCCTTCGTTCGTTATAACGTATTTTTATTTTGTTCTATAGCATTTCGCTATAGAACTACGATATATATATATATATATATATATATATATATATATATATAAACGCACACAGTCATATGTGATCACGTCGCTTCTGTCCTGGTCAGACTGATACCAACCCAATAGTCTGGCATAAACAAATACCATGCTGTGCACAGGTGGGCAGAGATGTGCACGTACAGATACGCGCTCTCACTTTTTATGCGGCTTAAACACATTTGTTACTTTAACATAATATTCCTTACAATTATTGCAAATGTTTTTGTAATCATTTAAAAAAAATGCAGCAATGGTGGTTAAAAGTCGCAGGTTTGAAAAGCGAAACGAAAAGAACGTTAAATATGACTTTGTCCTAAAAGCACTTGTTTTCCTAAAACTAGTTTTCTGCCTTTTGATAGTTATAATTAGTTTTGAACTGTATGAAAAAAGGGAAATGGATACCTATAAATTTCTTACGAAGATTACGGAAACTGATGATAGTTCACCATTCTCGGTGAATTTTTTTCAATAATTTAGTTCACTCACTGCTTCTTTTATGATGTTATTACGGTGTTACGATGTCTTAAGTTTTTGCGTTGCTGACAATTCTGCAGCATTAATCTGCATTGCACGTTTCACACAAAATATTGGTTTTGTCATCCTTTAATTCACTTCTCGTAATATCTGCTAATTTTGATAATGTTTTGGTTCCTTATAAATTCGCTGTGCGTCATATGCATGATCCGAATACTAAACTTAATAATTTTTTGTTGGAAACTGTTGACTCTGTGATTACTACAGGTAGATTATTTTGTTACTGGCCCACGCTTACTTGGTACGAAACTTGAGTATTCTTTTGGCGCAAGCAGACAAACAGCAATAAAAATCATCAAGGAAATGTAAACAAATTTGCTAAAAAAGGGACAATCTGAATGGCCTTTAGGCCATCTCACCACACTTGTATCGCTAACAGTACACTAATCCAAACGCTTACAGAATGTTATAAATCTCTTTTAGTTATATGCTACCTCACAACAGATACTAGCTAAATTCGTCACCATAACAATTTTTGACTTCGTTCCTAGTTATCATAGTCCTTCATTTACGGGGGCGTAGGACGGTCCCATGTCCTAAGTTCGTTGAGTAATGATTCAAGGTAGGGGTTTCCACCCAGCAGGTCAATTTCTATTCGGCACTCAGCGTCGAGCTTCTCCATACGTGCCACCGTGTAGTCGAAACTGCCGAGGGATCTGTAACACGACAGAAACAAGGAAAATTGCAGTTCTCGAACTACAATATGAGCATGACATAACGCAACCAATATTTAGATCATCTGATGTGAAGCAACAGTTACTTAGCGAACCTCTAATAATATTATAGAAAATTTTTTAACTGAGGGTGCTCTTATGCTCCGTTTCAACTGTATTACCTGCTTAAAATAACGTATTTAGATTATATTATCAAGCATATATTTTAGAAGTAAAAGAGTTAGAAAGATGCTATACTTTAATACACATCTAATGTACCGTTTAGATAAGACATTTTTTACTATAGATATGACACTTCTAATCATTTTTGGAAAACTCTGTATATTTAATTTAATATAATTTACATACGATGTACCATTGACACCAACAACATATACAAAAAAACACTTATTTAACACTTAAATGATATGAGTCTTTATTTACAAAGACATACTCAAGAACAGATACGGCGTATTTCTTCAGGTCGTAATCCTGCGTCCGTTGCCGAAGAACTCCGAGTACTCGCCCGTCATTTGAATCTTTGCGAATAGCGTGAATGATCGGGAATGAAAATTTACCTTCACTCAGATCTTCGCAAAAAGTCTTATTTTTGGCATAGTCCGTATTCTGAAGATTCTCGTAGTCGTCTCGAATTTGAAAGTACAATCCTAACAGACCTAAATAATAAAATTTAGTAAAGAATTAAGCACTTCAGAGTACGAATGCTTAAATATTCGATACGTGGATAGTTTACCTTTAGTATCAAGCATAACTTCTATCGTAATTATTAGGTAAGGCCTTATTTCAGGGTACTGCTAAGGTCTTATCGGGCGGAGATGAAAAACTCAAAAGAAAGTGCGCTTTGTTTTAGGAAAGCATACTTTACGCGTTTCATACAACAGTCATCAACGACAAATTCCTAAATCCACCTATTATCATTAATTGTAACATCTCTGGATATCTCCAGCTACAGAGGAGTTGCAGCGGTTGAAATATTGATGAAAAAGAAAATACTCACCAATTAACTTAGAGTAGTCTTTATTTGCCTTGGTACTGTTGGAAAAAACCTGCATTAATCGTACTGCAAGACCAAACAGGCCTCCAGTTTTCCTCTTTACCATAAGTTCATATTCTTCTTCAGTAGGACACACTAGCGAGTCTCGCCAGAAGATTTCCATACCCTGCCCACGATGCAACTCCAAAAGCTGCTCGGAGAATACCTGTAAGATTGAAAATTACACTTATTTGTTAAATTACTGGCATTCTAGGTGCCAGTACCGTGTCTTTTATATCTAACGTATTTTTTTTTAGGAAGTGTGGCCATACGGCTTTTTACAATATTTTGTTAGATAGTGGGAGATCAGAACCAACTAGGAAAAGCCGCTTATTGAGCACTTTCTGAAGCTGCTAGCATTGCCTTTTTGAAAGCTGACTCTAAATATGTAAGAGGGAAACGCTGTACCTGTTTTCGGCGCAAGAAGGGCACGGAAACCGTTACTTCGAAATGTTCCTACAAGAGCCTTATTGGACACAACTTTAATATATAAAAATTATTTGTAACACAAAAGGAATTGGAATGGGTTGCTGTACCTGACTTCTGTTTGCACAATTGGTTTACACAATAATGTAGAGATATAAAGGAAAGTTTTATCTATTAGCATTTGATTAATCTAAACATATAGATGTGCGTAACAGATTTCGCCGCTCAAGGAATATTTATAAGTAAGACTCCTAGGGTGGTCACTCTAACTAGAACTGCTAACACATTGCTCTTGGAGGATGCACCCCAAACCCATGCGATTATCCTAGATCTTCAGTTATTCAAATAAGAAAACCAGACATATTAAATGAAGGAAAACTATTCGTAACTTTAACTGTACGTCTTAGCGTAGCTCCTACTGGACAGCAAACTAACTGCTAGTGATGCGACAGTTGTTGGTCACAATTACCAAGCCATTTTAATGATTTCAATCTGACTCCTAAACCATCCACGATTACCTACGTCTTATTAATAGAATGGCTGAGGCAATTTTGCTCACCCAGGAAACAGCGCTTTCCGGGACAGAGGGAGGCGTTTAGGTTCATAACTGCCAAGCTAGTATGTTTTTGTTAGAATTTGTTCTGGAAGACTTGAATCAAAACGGTTGTAAAAACTAGAAACGTATGTAGACGCAAATAACCGTTATTATTAGGAAGTGGATATTATGAAGAGCTCGTTGTTAGAATATAGTCCCTTACGTTAATTGATGTTTCTGATACTAGTCCACAATACAAACCTCAATGGCGCTAGATCTTCCCAGTTTAAGGCACTTCTCCAAAGCAATAAAGTACACGTAGTTAGCTGTATTTAATGTTGAAGCGAGTCCAAACACACGATGAGCTGATGGCACACCCCTTCGGCGACGGCTATCATCTTCAATGTCATCGACAAGTAGCGACGCATTATGCAGGAGCATCACAATTTCGGCCACCTTCGCGCAAACGTCGGCCTCGACTTCCAGCCATAAATTAAATGCTAGGGTCAGCTTTTTTCGCATATCCTTGCCCGGCACAGATGCGATGTAGTCGTACGCCTGAGCGGGTATCGAGGCAACAGGAAAATGACATGCAATAGAAAATACAAATAATTACTTGGAAAATATATTATCATATATAGAACAAATAAAAAGCAAAAAGTAGACGTTAAACAATATAATATAATTTAACTGCCGACATCACCATTTTACTGCCAGTAAAAGGACCAACGTTACTATAGCAGCTCTTTGCTTCTGAATCAAAAAACCAAAGAAAAAAAAAGACTGACTATGCGCCTCGTTCTTGTCAGTATCATTCATGTATCGAGGACATCATCACCTCAGAGTACACAATATAAAAGGACATAGGTCAATTAGCCACATTTCTTTTGAAATCTTTCCGTTTCTTTGGAACAAATTTTTTTCCTGTCTGATTGAAATACATACATAATGTATATAGGTATAGAGACACATACTCCTTGACTGTATTATAAAAACAATTCGTATTGTTACAATAACAAACTAGCTTTTGAACATTGGAGAGAATTCAGCGTAGAGAATATAGAAAATACTATAGGAAAAGCGATGAAGTACAGTACAGTCATTCTGTTTCTTCCTGCTGGTTAAACCTGCCACTGAAAATAGAAAAACGGTTACGACCCATTTTTTGTCGCCCTGATATGCGTATTTAAGTTGAACTACCAACTGAATTTCCCACGCCTATTTACGGTCAGAAAATGATGAGTATTAACAACTTGAACCAGAATTTTTATATAACATGGTATATAAATATATTATAATAAATCAAGTATAAATATTTGAATAAATACACGTTTACAGCTACATAAGCACTGACCGAATGGCTGTGAAGGACTCGTTATCGCTAGTCCGTTTTATTTTGTTAGAAGCGATGGGGTGGCTAGCGAGAAGGACACGTTGGTGATCCGACCTTTCGAGTGCATGGGTGATTAGATGAATCCCGGCCGAAAGGGTAGGTAGAAATTTTAGAGCCTCGTTGAAAATCGCGACTAGTCGGCCAATTAGATGACACTAAAGGTACTTGTGTGGGACATTTTGTGTGTGCCTCGATTTGCGTGCGTGGATACGATTACGTGAGACGGCTTCTAGGAAGAGCTGCAGGTTAGCGTATCCTTGGTTAACTCTCGCGAATTTCATAACAGCGGCTATGGCCAATTCTCATGTCGAGTTAGTTCAAGTGGTTCGAGACTGCGCCGGAAAAGCACCTGCTGCGGAAAGCGCAACAGACAAGAAGAGAATATTTGTCTCTCTTCCGAGAAAAGGTACGTCAACGCGCTGCCCCCGCAAATTGTGACTGTTTAGACAAGGTGTGTTGGCAATGTGAGGCTCGAAAGCAGTTTAATGAGACTCTTGCCAGCTCATATGCTTACCATTAAAAGTACCATCCTCGGTGTATCAATTAGGACGCATCAAGTAAGCCGTCTTCGGTTAGCGGCACTCATACAGGCCTTGCACGAAAAATGAATGGCGAATAGTTTATGTTCAATCGAGGCACGCGATGTTAGATTACTTCGAGATGAACACAACCAGTCCTATCAAAACTAGTCGGGGCCTTCGTATTCTTAACCTGTCATCGGAACCATGCAGACATAAATAAAACTATCTACTCGGCAAATAATATGATATTTTCCAGTCAGCGAGATATGGACTATAGCACGTAAGTGCGCACGTTGCCGCGATATGTAGCGGCTTGCAAGAGAAGACCACGGAAGTGCATCCCTTACTGCCGCTTTTATCAGGGGTCTGCGAATCCGCTGCTAAAGCAGGGTGAGAATCAAAATAAATAGCTGCAGTCACAAGGAATACTACCACGACAAGAGGGTGCGCTTCGAAAGCATGAGAGGCCTAGTCGTATGGGCCGATTATCTCGGATTTCTGCTGCTGAACGGAAATAGCGTCAGATGTAGAAAGTTGTGTGCAATTCGACCGTCAAGTCCTACTCAACACAGAGAGTCACAAGGAATTCTGAACAGCATAGTATGAAGTTTTATTTACAGAATACCCACTACGAAATAATAACATTCTGCTGAATAACCATAGGCGAGTTATAAAAGATCAAATATGGCAGCATAAATATATGAACCTATATATGTATATGGCTATACGCAGCGCGATCAACTGTGAAGGACTCGTTCAGCCAACGACGAAGCGGAGCCTGTTCGCTTTATTTTATATGGCTAAAGCACGGATTCCTTCGATTTGTTGCCAACGGTCTCAGGCAGAAAGCTTGCTCTAGGGACGATGTAAACAAACTTGGACGCAGTTGCAGAGAGTCAACAGCTATTATCTGATCTTACCAAAACGTTAAAGGTTCTTCTTTACCCCAAATGGGCGGCCCTTGTTATCTCCGGCCTCCATGCGGTTTCCGAAAACTCGTGAATGGGTTCCGTGGGACAAACCAGAAGATCCTAAATAGGGTTTGATTAATGATTGATATTTTTTAAACTTTTGGCTGTTCTCAGCATTCATAATTTTAGGACCTTTAGCCTCCTGTTAGCCTAAGATTCAATCCCGCTGGATTTTTTTATATAGGGCGTATTCAAGCAAGATTTTAACGAATCTGTATTAACTAATATCGGTTGATGCATGACTGTTAAAATCTGTTCGCCGGTTAAAAAAGGAACACTTTGAAAATGACATGTGAGTGGCTTGAATCCTGAATTTACTACGCAATTAAAGTAACGAAATTCAGCTACACTGAATCAGCATGAACTGGACAAGCCTAACCTACCCAAAAAAAATATCATAATGGTTCTTCTACTTTGGAGATACATATATTTAACCATTTTCTGCTAAGGGTTAATGCTACTTACCGGTAAATGTTAATAAGGAACTTTACTATCGGGGGTATCAAATAAAAAAGAGATGTAATAACGAAAAAATGCGAATATTAAGGTCGTTATAGTTTAAATCTGACTGGTCTGTAATTCACTTTTGAGTCTGTTTGCACCGGACGTCTCTGTGTACGTATCTGCGTCAAATATGCGTGTGTGAAAAAAAACAGAGCATCCTTAGGGCAAACGGACGGATAGGTAAACAAACGAAGATACACACATATGAAGATAAAATAGTTTCATAGCTATTAAGAATGTCGACACTATAAAGAAACGTTAAGTGGAAATTTCCCAGAATTAACTACACGCCCACAAGAGGTCAGAAATTATCATGTTTAATTCAGTTATAAATAAGATCTGGCGATCTTAATCCGTGTGAGTGAAAACCTCCCATCATATGATGTCATCCACTAAATAGAAGACAAAATACAACCTGAAATCAAAATACAATATATTTGTCATACACACGCAAATGTCACTCCACCAGCTCGGCAGCTTCGTTGACCTTCCAATGCAAAAAAAAAGAGTTCCTCCAAGAAATAAGCACAACACATGTATTCAGAGAACAATCGAAGAAAAACAAATTAGTATTGTACAGATGATACTCCGCAGAACATAGATAAAAATCACGATCGAATTTTTTTAGGACATAACATTTAAAAGTTCATTATTTTATTTAACTCGTGTAACACAATATACTTCAACTTAATTAGATATACATGCGTAGTTATGATGGAGATGGAACGATAGTTATGCAAAGCTCAAGTGACGTGATTTCTAGCTTCGTCCGCTTGCGCATTGTAAAGTTGTGTGGGCAATCGTTACAGCACAGGAATGGTGTTTATCGCAAGAGAGATAAGTGCTGCGGATGTTACACGCGAAGCAATCGCAAATTTGCCTACGGGTTGGCATAGGTAACACAATAGCAATTGGGAATAGTAAGGTTTACAGCACGGCTTATACGTATATGAAAGCGGACCTAGAATTCGTTAATGCAGTTAAATCTGTCACTACAGCTGTAAAGTGATGAGTCTACAAGTAAGACCTGTGTGAAATGCTTACCTGCAAATTACCCCATTTTTAATTCGATAAAACGAAAGTAAATAATCTTTTTTTAATCCACTAACTAAAATACTGAATTAGTTTTATAGTCCTATAACTGTCAGTGAATCTGAAAATTATATTTTCAGACTGAATACGGCAAAAGCTTGTTTGCACTGAAGGAGTCAATGTGACCAAAGTATCACTTATGTAGGACTTATGTGCCAAGCTTATTGCTTTCACATTAATGAAATCTTCGTTTTATCCTTCTCAACACAATCTCACGTCTGTATTAGCGATGGATTAATCACTTGATTTCATAAACAAATAAAACGATTTTAACATTTTTAATGAAGGACCCATTTCACTAAAACCAGCATAATTTTCATCTATGTTAAATAAGAGATTTTCGGCTTTTAAGTACAAATCATACTCGGCTTTGATGTACAGGTCTATGCTTGCGTTTCGATCGTTCTGAAAACACCGCTGAAAATATAAAATATGTAGTTGTCGAACATTACAATAATACCAAGAACAAAAATATCGGAAATAGTGTTACAAGCTCGTATTTTAATGTAACGAGGATTCTTCTTTTAAAGGCGAACCGTCTATAGGATATCCTCAAATTGTTGCTCACTACATGTGAACTCGACTAGTACTGTTAGATTCAACGGTAACATTGTTACAATACATAGTCGGCCTCGAAGATAGAATCGGTAGAAGCATTACACTGTATCAACGTGCGCATCTGAATCAGCTGCGGGCTCTCCGATTCCGAATCACCTCCATATGGTGACATGTTTACATGGGTTAAGCACGTAGCGTCAGAATGTAGGTTGAGTACTTCGTGCCCAGTAGCGGGTGGAGTATTTAGAACGCCATTATTATGCACGTGGTGACTTTTTCGAATTCGCGCATCAGTAGTAAAATTGGCGTAAGTGTAAAATCCCATTGGGTCAAGCTTATAAGTTCAAATAAATTCAAGATTCGTCGCTTCACGTAGACATTGAATATGTAAACAATAAATAAATGGAACGGACGAGAGAAATTTGATATTAACAAAACGCATTCTCCCAACATTAGATAACCAATGTGTCATATACTGCGTCCATAGGACTAAAATCCCAAAATTAAAAAACTCAGATTCAACCCATATTGAGGGGCCAGGGATCGAAGACAAACTCATGCGACCAAGACAAAGTTGGTTTAACTACGTATTCTACTTCTCCAGCGCCGCCTTTGGTCCATTTTTTGTTTATCATTATTAGCGGATTGGTGGCGTCCCATTACTTGCGTGCAAACTCCAGTCTACGCACTAATACAGGACCATATGACAAACAGCTGTAGGCACCTAGATTTGATATCAACAACGGCGTGCGCGTTTATCCGCATAGATACTTGACAATCATACATAATCGCAACAGAATTTCGCTCGTTAAAGAACTAACGGGTTGCTTCTAACGTTATTGAAGCACACGCATTTCACGTACACAGCCAAGGCCGAAATAGGGCATTGCGAACGCATAGTACGCACTCTGCTTTTTCCGTTTAGCTCATTACCAACTCGTAATCCGCTCACTTTTGCCATTCTCCATAAATAAACATAAATATAACCCACCCACCTGCAGTAGGATTTTCTCTTCGTTGATCTGCGATGCCGACAAAGTTGCTGACGGTGACGACAGCTCGGTCATTCTGTCCCTTTTAGATTCTGTTTGCGATCTCTGATGTATGTCGTAGTCGCTCATCTTTCCGCTTTTCTGACTTAGAACCTACTCAAATAGATACGCTAATCACGCAGTAGCCGTTCAACGCAGCAGGCACCGTGGAGCAAACTGGCGGCGAAAATGATGGATACAGGAATCGATATGTCTCTTTCTTTCGGCCAGTGACGCAAATTGACGATGTTTGGCCAGATGACCGAGATCACGCCCAGGAAAACACGAATGCATGCAGCGAAAAGTCGTCAAAATAACGACACGACTTGGTTTGTATTTGTAAGAATGACGCGCGATCAGGCTCAGTGCCGGTATCGAACAAAAAATGCTCACAGTGCACCAAAGAGATAAAGATGAACACCGACAATTGCCAGATTGGCGCGCAGAAAAATATAGCGAGATGTATCTATTAATAGGTAATGTTTACTATTCATTTAGCTGCTGCTGGATGACTGTTAAGTGACTAATGTGTTGTATGGGCGGCGCTTGGTCACAGTCCGGGGTAGTCTCCTTAACGAGTAGGGTTCTATGCCAAACGCTTAGTCACTCTGTATCCCACCATTCAGCCATCCATTTCTTCAAACACAGCAGAAGGACCGTGTGGCGCCAAGCTTAATGCGCGGAATGACGATCGTTCGGCAGAACGTTGAACAACGGAATTTGGGCGACTGTGCCGCTTCTATAGCAGAGGAGGAAGACAGACGCTCACACAGGCAGTCAGTCGGACAGACAGACGAAGAGAGGATGCAATGAGAGACTTGGGGTGAGCTTGAAGTGCTGTTGAACGATACGCGGGCAGCAGCTCGCGACGAAGTCACAGATCTTGCTCTCCAGACCGCGGTGCCATCTTTGACCCAAACGGCACTCAATTTTACGAGCAATTGCTTTTACTGTATTGCTTCAACCTGGTGTTGAATAAAGTAAATCTATAAGCGATACGGCAGAGGGCCGTGGCACTTCTTACTCACAGGGAGTATGACGTTTGTGGGATGTCAAATACCCAAGCTTTACAAATATTGCTTGACTAAATCGGCATAGACAGCCGCAGCACAAACCACACTCGTTGCTATGAAAAGGTATATATATAAATGTAGTTTACACATTCTTGCGGTTCATTTGAGAGACGCAGAGTAACACCGATGTTGGTATATTCGTAACCTGTATTCGCCCTTCATCGAATTAATACCTGAGAGGCAAATTAAAACAAAGCGACTTCTTGAATTAATCACCCGCTTGTGTAACAGAGAAGATCGGCATTAGTACATAAGCATCCTTTCCCATTATAGCATTTTATGGCGAACTAATTCTGCGGCCAGCTGCTCAAGATCTTAGTTCTATCAAGTGCCTATATGCTAAAAACGTTTTTTTTTTGTTTAACGAAGTAATGCACTGTCATTATTTTCAGGCCGCTGGCCCGTGAGAAATATTTGCCTCTGTTGCAGTCAACAGGATTTCGGGTCTGAAGTTACCAGGCAAGTTTTAGCTGTAGCATTCAAACGCATCTACATACGTTTGAATGCTGCAATGAACGGTTTTTTAGCCTATATAAATGAGATGCGCTGCACATACGTTATGGTTTTTTCTGAGTTATACTCAAAAGGACGAGATTCCGCAGATTAGTGAATTATAGACCTATATTTTTGTTTGAGGCCTCAGGTGGCCTTCAGATATTACTTTTGGACAGTGTAATGAAACCTTGTATTGAAGTTACGATTAGTAGTTGTACCTACAGATAGGATTCCGTACAGAGTGCTATTTACACGACAAACGCTTTTTTGAATATAATCAAAAAATGACGTTAAATCGTGACTTAATAGCGGAATTTCTAAACCATCTTTTTTTTTTTTATCATAAACTTACCATAACTACTACTCAACGTATCACGCTTTAGTAAGAAAATGGAGTTTAGACTGATCTAGTTATGAGTTGTCTCTCTAGGTAAACTTCAAGCTGAGACACAATCCAACCATTAGGATGCATACAATCATTAGAAGTGTTTATAACATCGTTTCCCATACCGCCCGTATTTCGTTCGTGTAATCTCTCCTGTAAATATTACTGGTCAATGATAGGAATTGCCATCCCAGCCCTTGTAATTGATTCAAGAGATTTGCACCAGCGAGATAACGTCTTAGTTCTTACTGAGGGGGACAGCTGTGTGTAAGGGTCGCTGTTTTACAGCCAACCAATATCTACAGTAAGGCATTGTCTATTTCGTAGATGTTATTTCTGTAGCAGCGAAAAAGATGCAGTAGTTCCTCGATCGATTACTGGCTGTTACCGATTGCCTCTATGTACGTATACCTCTAGCTACGTCGAGCTATCAATTGAACATTCTAGTTGAGAAGCATTTTTGATCGAGTGTAACTTATTTAATTTGTGTTGACTTTCGCCGTATGTTTTGTGCTTCTCGATGTTCACAGTAGTGCGTTAGAAATACAGGGAGCAAGAAGAAATGATAAGTCAAAGAAGCCACTCGCCTTCGGGGCCATGGTGTAAAGCCATTTGCGCTGGCTGGCTGCTAAGGGTAGCACTGACCGGACTCTGCGTGACAAGCGTCAGTGCATGGTAACTAGTTTCCTTTAGAGTTGTCTTCATTGCTTTTCGAGCCTTACCGGAACGTGGTGACCAGACTGAACATTAACGAAATCACTTTATTTTAGAAAATACATCAGTTAATTGCTCCGGGAAAAATCAGCAGATCTCTAAAGTCCAAACTTTTTTTCGTTAGGTGTTAAGAATATCTCTGTATGCATTTTGGCTCCGTGACAGCTGAGATCGTAAACGTCATTGTTCTCCTTGTGATGATGATTGCGCAAACGCTTTGGTGTGGTCTTGCCAGAACAAACATACCGAAGAAAGCAACGTGTCTTAGTAGACCAGATTGGAGAGGAATAAAACTCGATGAAAACAATAACCTGATGAAATAATATTGTCGAAGAGGTATTACATGGAAAAAATCTGCACATGGCGAATAATTATTATTCGGCTTTAGCTTACCGTAACTACATATATTACATAAAAACACAGGCGTGTTTCCACCACTTGAAGGGTAAACGATATTCAACCTACATAAGTTACTTAAAAACTGTCGTAGTATGAAATGCTTACAATAACGTGACCAATAGAACCAGATTATCCAAGGCTTGTATAAAATGGGACGCAAAAACTAGAGCATAGTTATAGTTCGAATATCTTCTTAATAAGAATTGTGAGCTAACAGCACTTATCACTGCAAAATTCTTAATTAGAATATCCCACACCAGTGATGCCAACAAAGTATTGCAAGAGCTTACTTAAATCATTTACATCTTATGGACGAGTGATATATATATATATATATATGTAACTGACCCAGCATCAAAATAGCTTATACCCGTCATTAACATGGGAGTGTTTTAACAGCAGCAGAGAGAATAAATACATTGCCCTGTTCAGATATTTTGTAGCGAAGAGCCTTCAGATCGATTAACTAAAGTTTATAATGATTCGCTTTACTCTTTATTACATGAATACGATAATACACGAGTTAGACCCAGTAATTCTTTTCAAATATACGAATATACAGCGACACACTTTGCTGCTAGATGACATCTTCAGCATTTTCAAATTTTCAAAATAATGTTGGTAACATACGTTCGCCCTCTGTTTAACCCTATTTAATAACGTTTAGACTAAGTAATTGAATATATGCATATGTAAGACTGTTTCAACAGTCACTTTGGTGCCGTAAATGTTGGGCTATATTTTAAGCATCGTCCATTGAGATAAGCCACTTCTAGCTACTTTATGTAGCAGTCGTGCTGTGCAAATCATGTATACCTTCAGCTGCGAATGAAATAGATCAAAATACTTCGCGGGAGCTCAGGCTACGCCGGAACGAGTTGACTTCAGATGAATATTCATTACTCGAATGCGCGCTTATAACCGGAGTTAGTGTTTTCTACCAAAAAAAAAATGCCATATGTGAGCATTGCGAAATTCAAACACAACACCAGTCAAAACGTATAGGAAAACAGTGTCTCCATTTAAGCTATATATATAAAGTTCTGTCTCAGTCAAGTTTAATCTTGAAAATGCGTCAGTATGCTCCGGAATTGAACCTTAGTTACTCTGCTAGGTGGTATGTAAAGGAGAAGTGAAGCTTTTTCAAATTTTCAAGTTTTCGATTATGTACCCTGGGGACCCACTGAAATTCGGGATGCAATCCCCTAGCCAGTTAAAGAGTTAGACAGCTTCAGCCATATGCGCTGACACTCGTCCGGAACTGAAAATATCCAGCGACTGAAAAATTTGTCTTGTTAGCTACGGTGTTTCCAGAACTATCGGATTAATACCTGGTGTCCAATAACGAGCGTCGAGCTATTTTTACAAGTTACTCTCTCTACATCTTACCCAAGCGATTAGATGTACCATATTGTGCTTAGTAAAGCATGGAGTGGGTCTACATGAAGAATACAGTTAGGCTAATGTAAAGTAAGTTATATTAATGTCTTTCATAAACTTCCAGTCGAAGCAGCTATATTTTAAATGCCACATATCTGGAACTCGCGTCTGATCAACGATACCTTTAGCTGTCACCATATAGTTCGCGTAGCGATATATCCTATTTCAGAAGCATACGGCTGCCTTTTTGATGTCGGTATTGTTTCGTATTATTTTTGTTTTCATCAGCGCATGTGCTGTTTCAAACATGGCTACGATACGAAGCTGTCCGGCGATTCCGCCCAATCGAACGTTGAGCTCTGCTGGGGGCCTTTGGCTGCCCAATTTGGCCTGCTCAAAAGTGAGGGTATCCTACCTTCCGTTATTGTCGAGTTATCTCATTTAAGGTACCATAATCTATGAGCTAGGTTCAACAAATGCACGTGTTAGATACATTTTTCGACTGCAACCAAAAGCTATGTAGTGATTTCGGCACCCTTCGAAAGGATCCTCTATCACCGACAACAATGGCACATCCCATCCAGTTTGTTCGTTTAAAAGTACGTTAAGTCATGTTCGTACTGCAAGTATTAGAAGACCCGTAACCGAGGCGCTGATATGTGCTACTATGCCGACGTCACGTTTTTCATGACAGCATTATGGAAATATTTTTTGTGAGACTTCCCCTGTCCGCACTATTAACATATACTCATAGAGCGTCCGTTGAATATAATTTATAAGTTAGTACAACACTCTGAAAAAAAATATAAGAAACAAAAGGTATTTATAGATGTGTGATAATAAATATGACAGAGAAAAAAAGACTAAGCTTTTCAAAGCACCTCCGTACGATTGTTATGCTTTATGATACGGTCTTTTTTGTTTTTTCGTTAAGTATGTGATACATAGTTAAAAGATAGTTCCAATATTGGAATGATCAGGAAAGTTCTCTTTTGTCTCGGTTTCCAAACTAGGCCATTTGAAAATGATGGACGTTACCTGCCTGACTGGGGTTCGCTAGACACCCGCCCAACACCAACGTGGTATGACCAAGCAAAGATCGGTATCTTCGTCCACTGGGGCGTTTTCTCCGTTCCGTCGTACGTTTCTGAATGGTTCTGGTGGGATTGGCAGGGCGTACCGGTATGTGGATATCAAGCCATAGAAGCGTTAGCAAATGATGTTGAATATTTCGTATGCGTCTCCACGTGACACCACTGCATTAAAAATATTAGCGTTCCATCATGCCGTCCCATAAAGTAAAACCCTTTGGCTCTTCTAAGGTCGTGAAGATTTTACAGAGAAAGGAAAATTAAACGTTACATTATCTGCTATATATTATGTAGTTACATAAAGTTTTCTTTTATGTGTAGAACAAGGACATAGTAAACTTCATGGCTAAAAACTATCCGCCTGGATGGACGTATGCCGACTTCGCACGTAGCTTCCGGGCCGAATTTTTCAATGCATCTCAATGGGCTGATTTGTTTCGCCGCGCCGGAGCAAGGTAAATGCGTATTAGGTCGAATATAATTGTATATATATCACTGACATGCACATGAAACTCTATGTAGAACTGAAAACACGTGTAACTATTAAAAATGAGTGCTATTTAAAGGCCTATATTATATATGTACATTTAGAAGCGACTTCGTATAAACGAAATAGTACAATGCACGATTCTGCTACCATGAAAATATTGAGCATTGTTTGTGGCTATTATAAACGCCGAATAGCCTGCTCTCGTTCTACTTAATTTGCTTTTGCATTGGTTGTGAGTTCGTATTTGTAGTGTCATTGCGAACGCATGAGTTTTTCTCTGCTTGATGTTTCGTTTCTACAAGTCAGCCCACGTCTCATTTTTGAACAGCACAGAAAAGGGTCAGGGGTCCCTATTTAAAAAAATTTGCTCTAATTTTTAATAGCCGAATGCCTCGCACATTAATATTGGTGCAGTATCACAAACATTTAGCACGAATTGTCACAGGGAAATAACTGTATCTGTGTAATACTTAAAACTTTTTACATCAGTTTATTTACAGTTATCTATACAATCGGCTTTCGGTTTTTTGAAAACCGTGTGATTTTAACCTAGTATCAAACGTGCCTTTGAACATGATTAAGGTAACTGCTTTGTCAAAAGCGCTGTAACAATGATGACAGTTGTCTCCTTCTCTTAAGATGGTGGACGCTTTTAACGCATTGTAATACGGTATCGTTGCATTTCTTTACCATCCGTGACCGCCGTAACCTCCGTCAAGACCACCCCCGTGTCCGCCTCCCAGACCTCCGCCAATTCCAAAATCGCCGTGGCCATGGTGTGATTTCACATAGACAGGCTCTGGCACGATGACGGGCTTTTTGACGTAAACTTGCTTGTACACAGGCACCTTCACAGGGACCTCAACGGGCTGGGGCACGGGAATCTCTTTGTGGACGGGCAAAGGCACATGAACAGGGACCTTCACAGGCACCGGAACAGGCTTGTGAACTGGAATAGGAATATGCTTATAAACGGGATACGGACTGTCTTTGTAAACGGGCACGGGAACCGGTACAGGCACTGGCTTGGGTACAGGATAAGGTTTAGGTACTGGGTAAGGCTTGGGAACAGGCACGATCTGGGGGATCTTCTTAACTACGGGTACCTTCACTGGAACAGGATATGGCTTAGGCACATGTACAGTGTGAGGTACAGGCACTACCTTATGAACGGGATAAGGTTTTGGTACCGGGACAGGGTACGGCTTGGGTACCGCTTTTGTTATGATCTTGGTAATGTCCTTAACATAGCCATGGCCTTCATGTTCTCCTCCGCCCAGATCCCCTCCTCCGCCAAGCTCTAGGCTATCACCTCCGTATCCTCCGAGGTGACCACCGGCATTAACGACCGCTGCCACGCACAGCGCGCCACTCACAAGCACAAATGTGCGCATGATCTTCAACGGGCGTCTATTATTGGCTGTCTCCGTTTCACGATTTAGAGCGATCTAGATCTACGGCTTGTTTGCGTATATATCACTGTAATGAGTAACTTACAATACTTGAATAGCACAGAGCTTAGCTTTTATATTCTCATTCCTCTCGGCAATATGACTACTACTGTCGTATACGAAAGCTGCCTCGGCGGCTACCACCTGCCCTCACCTACAGGAGCAGTTGCTGATATTTTTGATGCCTTTGCTAAACCAGAATTGTGACTTGGGTTACGAACATGCGCCATGATGCTGCCCTGGCCCTCACGAGTTGCGGGGAAGATGGTTCTCGGGTGGGGGTGTGTTAGCCGTGTCTGCAGCAACATTGGTAAACGGTGCGGTAGTGGGCCGTAACACACAAAAATCAAGCAATACAAACGGAACGATTTGTTCGCCCTTTGTAGTGATATTAGGTGCCTCATATTGTATACAATATATAACGGCCTACGCCATGCGGCTATCGCAACGTAAAACATGCTTATCTCTGGCTGCACGCCACCTACAATAGGAGGGGGCCGTCGGGAAAATACTACCTCCCCCACCCCAGCTTGTTCTTGTTACCGTCGACATTGTTATTATCGTTATCAAAATAACAGCCGCGAATCGTGTAACACAGTCTACAAGCAGTAGCTATCAGTTGTGATATTGGTAGTGTCATAAAACAGCGGAAAAAACTCTGACTACGATGGTTGTTTCGGCAACAGCAACGGTAGCGGCAGTAACGCTGGGTACGCCCATTAACTGATCAGTCAGCTGGACAATCAATCCTGCCTGCGCCCGACTGAATTTGGATTTCTACATTATATCTAGCCTGATAGTTATTTTTCTGCTGTTTAACCAGCAGAACGTACATTTGCGCAGTCAATAGAAAATGCTAAATGACGTTTTTTGAGAAAAATTAGAGACAACAGGAGCGAGAAGGAACTGCTTCTGACAAAGGTTATGGGTTATGCTGTAATGATACAAACTTTCATACTACTACTAGTCTCATTTACTAGACACGGCGCAATGTAACGAAAATCTAATAAAAAATACGACTTATCATCTGGTGAATGGTTACGCTTGATGCCGGTTAATTAGAATTTTCAAAGTAGTTAGTAAAGAACATTACCTTGCGTCTAATTAGACTTACTGCTTTCGGCGACACCGTATTTTTGTTCGTATTCCTGTTATTTAAAAACGTTAGAAATGTATCCAAATTTAGAATAGCACTATCAAATAGGGTCTATTGAATAGAACAGCTTGCAGGTTAACTAATTTTATAACCAGATATGGGCTGAATATAGACTGACGGTACAAGGAACACAGTTATAATCACCGAAGTTGCTGAATCATGTCTTCAATGGGTCGTCAAAATCAGTCTTTATCCGATGTAGTAATCATTGAGGAAGTTGAGAATATCAAAGAGAGCGATTTTTTCTTATTTCTGATAATGCTGTTCCCAGAAAAAAAAATGTCATTTTAATTTAAAGTCGTGTATAAACTCCAATTTGGGTTCGTTTAACGATCCTATAAACGGGGCTAAACTTCATCAAATTGCTTGAATACTGTAAATATTCTCACAGCTTCGAATTGTATGAAAAGATAACTTCTATTCCCTTTGGCTTCTTTTGGTTTTGCTTCTGTTTACTATACTCTACATATTATATTATAGATACGTAGTACTGACCTCAAAGCATCATGAAGGTTACACCTTGTGGCCATCGGCCACCTCATTTAACTGGAACTCGCGTGATGTTGGTCCTAATAAAGATCTCGTTGGTGAACTTGCGAATGCAATACGTGCCTCGGGGGATCTTCGATTCGGACTTTATCATTCACTTTTCGAGTGGTTTAACCCTCTGTATCTGCGAGATAAGGCTAATCTATTCTCCACACAGAACTTTGTGAAGGTACGTTTCATTTATCCGGCTTTAGGTTCTAATAATATGCAGGAAATCTCATTTGTAACTTAGGTAGGCCAAAGTTGCTATTGTCTATTGACAAACCTATTTTGAGTACACGCGTCCCCAGTCAGATTTCTTCTGATCAATTTTGGCTAATATATGTATATGTATGTTATTATTAAAGAAACAAGTCTTCAGGCCATTCGTATATGACAGCACTAAATCTCTTGGAATATTGTTTGCCACGACTTTTCAAAAGTTTGGTGTTATTCATTGCACTAACTGGTCAATCTACTTGTCTTGAAGAAAAATTATTTGTTTAGTTGTTCGTTCTCATTCGACGACTCAACACACTAACTTCTATTTCATTATCAATAGTGTCCACATCGTAGCTAGAATAAATTAAATAAAGGCTGAAAAACAAACTTTACAAAAAAATTTATCAGAATGGAAAATTTAGGTAAGGAAACCCGACTAGTTTATTCCAGTGAACCCTGTACGACACAACTGACACATGGGCAACGGAAATGAAGGTACATAATAGCTTTTAGATAAGAAAAACAAAAGACCATTTTATTGAAAATTCATGAAAAACTTTTTTAATGATATGCATCTCAAAATTCGTTACTAAAACGCTATAAAAGTTAAAAAAAAATAAGAAACTTTATCACTTTATTGTGACAATAAACAATCCATAAAAAATCGAATTGAGATTAATTAATAAGGCTAGTTAATGTTTTTATCAGAATCTTTCTTTAGCAACGTTTTCTTTAGCAACAGTTGTTTGTATTTTGTAGAAGAAACACCAATATAATTTTGTTGTAATTTCAACCCTCCTAACAAAAAATATTACCTTCTACATCGGAAACGCTTCTACATCTCTTTTCCTTAGGCCATAGATGAAGCTGGCATGACTCTTCCGCATAGTGACCAATGGGTTTCTTATTTAGGTAATTTTTTAAATGAACTATGCCCAGTTACTAAGTATCCAGTGTAACAACCATTCTATCTTATATGACGTTTACTTGACTTATCTACATGGTAAAATACCACGAAAAACCTTAAAACAACACCGTTTGTTACAAAACACTTCTGCCAATAATAAATTCTATTAGACCATAGCATGAATCAACGTCGTAGATGCGAGTTCAAGGGACTTTTTTGTCAGCCCTGACTGATCAAATAGGTTATTGATATTAATAAATGGACAGCAATTCGAAAAGGTATTGTGTCGACGGCTCCGCATGGCCAACATTTCTTATCTCACGGTTTTTACTACGGTGAAAAAACACGATTTTTTAGTCTTCGCTCTGTCATCATATGGTCAACCATGTGACGGTGATGACGATATAAGAGATTTGATATAATTCGCAATTATAAAACATTTATCTCTTTGGTTACTATTTGCACCCCATATTCGTTTCCAAGTGTTCTGCCAGTTTTAATTGAAATTTCTGTTCTAAGGAGAAATGTGTAGTTGTCATATTGAGATTTTTAATTAAATTCAAGGAACCAAATCCATTCAGTAAAGTCTGATGTTCGTTTAACACTGCCTTGATTCATCGGTTTGCAGCCAAATGTGCGAGTATTAATTGTATTACTGAAAATAATCAAGTCAGAAGTCGTTAGATGGCTCATTTAAAGCAAGACATTGTAAATCTATCTGACGCAAGTAATATTTTTTACATCTAACGCTTTAAGATCATGCGTAAGTTATATTTAGCATTTAACTTTATTTGAATGTGCCCGTTATTTATTATATACCCTTTGAAATGGTCCTCAGACATGCATTATTTTGCCCCACATATATTTTTTTTATATTGATCGTTGAAGAACGATTTTGCCAAACATTAATCTTTGTTGAGAGAAAATTTAAATGACTGAACTATTTTAGGCTAAAGTTGGTCCGGAACTGATCGATATTGTTAATACGTACAAGCCAGACGTTATATGGTCCGATGGAGACTGGGAAGCTACACCTGAGTACTGGAACTCCACGCACTTCCTTGCATGGCTCTACAATGATAGGTAAGGTAAGCGTGCAGCAGCATTAGCCTCCGAGACGTATCAAACAACCGAGTTAATTCTGAGGCGGGTCGTCTTAGCAGCTCTTTTATACATATAGTAGTCTAATTGGTCCGGTATTAATTTGTATAAATAGGTGGGGCATATCCTATCGCTATCAGGCTTTTCCTACGGCTTGCCTATATAGGTGATAAGTTGGAAAAAACACTGGAAAATGCAATGAATATTCTATATATTCACTAGTCACTTCGAATCTTGTTTGTAGCAGGTCAAGTGCATATGTATTATTTTAGAAAAATAAATTTGTCGTGAGTATGCGCAGTCCATAAAAGAAAAATTTAGCAACAGGTGATTGCTGGCGATAATCCAACATAAGGGTCTTTCATTGATTTTTGGCTAACTAGTGCCCTCTTTTTGCTCGTATAGCCCTGTGAAGCATACGGTATTGGTGAATGACCGTTGGGGCATTGGAACCGGGGGTAAACATGGAGATTTCTATAATTACGCTGACCGTTACAATCCAGGTGAACTGAAGTATCACAAATGGGAAAATGCCATGACTTTAGACAAGAGTTCTTGGGGATACCGAAGAAATATGAGTTCTGATGACGTTTATTCGCTTCACGAGCTTCTTATCGTGATGGCCGAGACTATTAGGTGAGTAGGTGTGCTCTTGAGTTGATAAACTGTGTGAAGCTGTAATAAAATAAAATTTTATTTAGAAATTTCTAGAAAACGGCTCTAGAAAAGGCAACCGGGCTGGAATCGAGGACTTTTCGGTTGGAGTCATTAAGTTAAAGCCGAACCGTAGGCAGTTCGTAGTGCTGCAAAATGCATGTATTAGTAGTCGGTAAAACTTCTTTTAGTTCATTAGGCTTATCTATAATGCAGAGGATACCCTCACTGGTGTCTATAAATGTGCACAACCCATCTTACTTGTTCTCTGAATTTATAAAAAAGAGATAACTGAAAAACAATGTAAAGTTTGACAAAACGTACCAATGAAACAAACGCACGAAATATGCAGAATACTTCTTTGGCTAATTCCTGCTTTTTCTTACTCGACACTGTTTATAGTTGCAATGGAAATTTGCTAATCAACGTGGGTCCTCGTGCAGATGGCATCATAGATCCCATCTTCGAGGAGCGTCTTTTACAACTTGGCCAATGGTTGCACAGCAACGGAGAAGCAATCTACGAGAGTAGGCCGTGGACTGTACAACATGACCGGCTAAATGCAAATGTTTGGTAAGCGCCATTCCGTATCTCAGAATATTACCTAATATTGCTTTTGTCGTGATGTAACACAGTCTTAGCGTCTTCAAGGAGTACCTAATTAATTTTTGACCAAATCTGCCTTCATAACAATAATAATCTTCATAGTTTGTCGAGAACTGCATACTAGTTAGTAATATATTTATGATTATCAGTCGATGCGCTCAGTAGACTAAGGCCTCAATGTCTGATAGAGATAATGTTTATACTATTGATAGTAATATGCAATGACTTGTATAATTTATACAGATGCCAATTATACAGCCACAAATATCGCGTCGTATCTTAAGATATCAAACTAATGTTTTGACGCATTTACGCATTATAGCACCGAATAGCAGTAAAGCTCAATGCGATAACGGTAGCGAGACCTCGAAATTTAACACATCCAAGGCGAGCTTTATTATTAAATCGAAAACCTGCACTTTCATGCGGGGTTTGTAAACTTTTACTATCGAGTCACAGTAAGTCGAGGGCCGATAGTAACATGGGCTCCTCAATATTCTACCGTTCTTGCCCAGAAAACGGATGGGAACTTTGCTTGCTTTTTAGCACTTTTTATGAAGTCGGCACTTAAAGACACGAATGCATTGGGTAAGCGGTAAAGAAATAGACTCGCATTTGCAGTCATATTAGTATGAAGAATTTTATTGTTCATATGAAACAGGACTAAGATTTTGAATAACTTGATGTTACAGGTACACAAGCAAACACCCCATGACAGTGTACGCCATTGTGTTAGCTCTTCCTACAAACGATGAAGTTCAGCTTGGAGCTCTTACCTCACTTAGCTTGGGTACAAATTCTGTCATGACTCGTCTTGGCGATAAGCAGGTTCTCGAATACACTGCCAATGCCCAAGGGGTTATAATTAAGGTAACCTGAAGAAGTCCTTGTGACTAACCTTGCACTCTAACATATAATTATCACCTGAACATGTACAAACTACGGTTACGATTACAATAGGGGTAAACTATGACTTCTTAAATGTTTGTCAGAATACTCTTTGCTTACAAGGGATGCGCCGCAAGAACAATTTTGACATATCGCGGGTATTATTGGCATGGGAGTGTTGATAGCAAATACGTCGATAGTAATCATATTATTGCTGACCGGCTTTACACATCGTGAACAATGGCTAAATTCGGCTAAGAACTTGGGTGTGATTTAATTTGGAGGTTAAAAATTAGCTGGCTTAAATGGTTCTCAATATACGAATACAAACGCAATTTTATATCACAAGAATTTGAATTTCACTGTAGGAAAAGCATCTAAGTCATTTTTGATGCTGCGCTAATTGAGTCCTTATGTACAACCTGTTACAACACATGATTTTCCAATAATCAGTGGAACTGTTTTCGTAAACGGAGTATCAAGTGCAGCAAGGAAGCATGTGATATTTCGTAGGACAACTTAAATTGCGTTTTAAGAGCAATTATTAACAACTATTTTATCAATAAATCTGTCCCATATGTCAAAACCTTTTCTATATGTCAAAACTGTATTAAATATACTGCACATAATGGTTCAATGTATTAACGTGTTTGATGGCCTTGAACCTTTACATTAGCAGTTAGCGTCTGATTACAGAATTGTGGAAGATAATTTCCACATATTTAAGTGTAATTTAATAGATTTAGTCTTAACAGGAATGCTTAATTGGGACTGTTTATTATTGTGATGCCGATGAGTAGGCGTGGTACCTTAGTAGCTAAAGTGGTTGCCTGCTAATATTCGACAGCACGTGGTGGTCTAGGATCGAATCCAGGCATAGATTCGTTTCGTGGTAGAAGCTAGCCGTCTGATAGAACGCCTAACGGTGATGCCAATATACCATGAACTGGTTTAACAATGAGTTGAGTTGAGTTTACTTGTAAACATTTGAGAAGTTATAGAAAAAGCGGACCGTTGTCAATGCACAGGGCCATGAATTTAGTGATTGTAGTGTATATTGTTTTATAATGGGATACAGATGTAATGGCATAGTACTGGACATCAATTCGGACAAGTGGAGTTTTGAAGAACTATTTACGTGAGAATCTCTGAAACGTTTGTTATATCATTTTTTTTTTGTAATGGGCTTATTTTATAATACATTTATTCAGTATCAAAGCGGCATTTAACGTAACTCATTTAGTTGAAACTAAACTTTACTGATCGCATTGACAATGATATAATATACTTGAGGGTTTCGAAAAGTACCCTTTCATGCTTTTTCATGATTGAATATTGAACATTTTCTGCCTTCAGGTGCCTCCTCCATTGCTTCGAAGCCTGTTGCCCACATCGGCGTTTGTTATTAAGATTGAGCTGAGGCTTTAGTGCCTAAATACTGTTGGCCAAAGTTTGTCGTTTATCATATCCACGAATACCTACTTTTTGTAATTTGAAAATGTTAAAAATTCTACACCTATGAAATAAAAATATATTTGCAATCTTTATGTGCGTTTCGTAGATCCAGCTACTTTGATTTAGAATATTCTGATGGCTGCTGCAATAGGTTAATAATCGTGCCCAGCCGTTACTACTGAGAAATTGAATTCAGTCGCATAGTGTAAACTAGCTACTGTGCCGCGCTGCGGGCAAAGAGCCGCTCGTTTGTAAAAAAAAAGCCATTAATCGAAAACATACAGATTCAACTTCTTCACCGGACCGTTTATGCTTAAGGGACAGAACTTTCGAACTTCCTATTGAATCTCTTGTTTTGGCACATTGTAATAGCTATTTCACTGACCAATTCAATTAGCTAGAATATAATTCGGACCAATCATATTATCAACCATTAGAATGAAAGCTCAACGAAATGTAGTCTCGAAGCTAAACTGTCGTTGCAGTATCGGGTAATTGCAACGAATACGTTCCACACGTTCTCTTCAACACCTAAACTATTGATTGACCAATCGCCATCAACGGAACCGCAACTATAATCGTCATAACCTGTTTATTGTAGGGCTCGCCTTGCTATCAGGCCGTTTAATGATCTAACAATAATTCGAAAATACGTCGTCCTTTCGCAGTATAAATATACACAAAAAAAGCAGTTACCTGCCATCATGACGTATGATTATTTTACATTCTCTTATGATTACTTTCAGTTGATTAACAATTATTTTTCCATTTTAGCCAAAACAAACAGTGATAGAAGACTAAATACACGGGTATTAAGTGAAGAGCCTAAAGCATTATGGAATTAGAGCTGGTAACACAAAAAGGCTTCGACTAAACTAATTGACAGTACTTAAGATAAATATTGTGCTACATACATTATGGGCAAGTGGAAAGTTTAATAAGTACTTGCATTCTAACTTAGGGAGAAAATCTTGCCGCCAATATTTGTTTAAGGTCTTTATTACATGTATATTAACCTTCCGTAAACCCTAATTTTCTCACATAAACGGGCTACAGGCATCTTTTAACGAGAAACATTACTAATATCAATGAATGAAACAAAGCCTGACAGATTTATCTTTATTTTTGAACAAAATTTCTTAAGAGCGTGTTTAAGGGTCTATTTGGGTTCATAATACGCTATAATTTTGCACTAACGCATAAAAAATACAGCAAAAAAGGATTTGTCCCATAAACCATGCAGGTAATCTAATAATTTTAAACAAACAAATTCTCGAATCGAAATAAGTATATCTTCTAACAGATCGCCTTCTGAGAATGTACACTATTATTTATGAAATATTGAACCTTTACCGCAGTACGTGTAATGAAAACACTGTTCTGTTGTAATACATAATGTCGTGCCACGACTCCTATTTACAAAATAACACATAAAGATACGTATGCGTTTAAGACGCTACATCAGATACAACTCTCTAAAGGAATCTGTTTCGAGACCTTCCGTCGTTTAACGGATTGCGGAAATCCGTTGACATTTTAGAAAGGTCAGCGCACTTCCAGCGCATCGCCCACTATCCCCTAATGGACCTCTTTTAGATCACCACCTTCATTTCTGCATTCTCCTGCTGCTGCTGCACAAGCGAAAAATCATCGTCTGCTCAATCTGTCTGCCTTTCTGCAGTATTGACCGCGTGGCTTCGGTCGCCGTTGTGTTTTGGCCGTTGCCGTTCTTCGAGATGGCTGGTCGCCTAGCTGTCTTGCCATGCTAACTTTTTGCTCGGTATATACCCGCCATATAACTCCCGCTAGAGGCTCGCGTTTGAGTGGGAGAGGGTAAGGGAGCACGGCTAGCTCTGGACGGCTGTGTGCGTTTTTGTGGGACTCTGTGTGCCCATCTGGGTGTGTTTCCGCGTCCATCCGACCGCCCGCCTGCCTGTCTTAGCATAGCTTGCTGTGTGTGTGCATGTGTGTAAAGGTCTCTGGTGTTGTCGCTGCTCTATTGATGAGTGAAAACCGTTGCGCCAGCGGCAGGCAGTATTGATGTTGGTGGAGCTAACTTGTGTCCATGGGTGCCCATGCGCCAGCCATCGTAGTCGCAGGGTGGTGGTGGTGTGTGATATTAGTGCAGTGAATATTCGCGTGAAACGTGCACACGTTGCACCCGAACTGTACGTCGCACGTGGTTGAAGCAAGGAGGCGCCGCTGGCGGGGCGACCTCGTCAAGAGCTTTGGTCATTTCAGGTGTGGATAAAATTGCGCGCACTTTGTAGGCTAACTACCGATGACACCTAGTCGGTTAGCCAGTGGCTAAAGACACAATGTATACCTAGTGCCAAAGATGCTGATATCAGTTGAGCCTCCTGCTGTTGCTATTTCGCTGTTACGAGTACACACTCTATATAGATATATATAAACATGTATGGGAGAGAGTGTGAGGGGTTCGATTAGCTCCTTCTTCATTCTGTTTCCTCGGTATGGTTCCACGAGATGGCTAGAGTTTAGCCGAGTGGATCTAACGCACTGCGTCTGATGTCCTGGTGTGTGTGTGTGTGTACTAGAATTCGTTGTTTGTTCAAACGTGCACGTAGGCTGGTTTCGTGTCGGGATTGAAATCCCAAGTGCATTCAAATTTGTCATATGGATGATGCACGATCTGTGTTAGATGACCTGGAGGCTCCTTTGCTAGAACAAAATAATGATAATGGCGACAGCGAAGAAGTGTCTTTGTCCGTCGATTTGACGTTTAAGCTTTAATTAATTAATCGTTACGATTCGGTGCCATTGGCAAACTGGTTGGTAACTTATCGCTGGACTAGATGTTGGATGTATGTTAAGAAAAATTATCCCTAAACGCGAATTAGTAGAATTGTGGTTATCAAAAATGCCGCAGATAACGATAGATAGTACATAAATGTGCAAAACGGCGGTAGCGATTCCGATAAACTATAGATAGGGAACGGCTAAAGGGAAGGAGTGGGCTAGGCTAAATGAGATACAAACGTTACTACGTAGTGAATGCTGCTGGGTTGTTCGTTTGATGGCTAGTGCATGTAACGCTATTTTTGTTTTTACTCAATGCTTGTATTGGAGTATCTACCACATAGGCAATTTTTATTTATCATCAAAGTACGAATTGTTCAACGCATTGACGGTGGCTCATACGTTGTATAGCAATTCGAATCATTCTCTGTAAATAGTCCTTAAATGGCATTTGACTTAATTTACGGGTAATTATTACAGCATTTATATGAAATAGTGTTTAAACAGAGCAAGCAACTTTTTTTTTTCGAAACATTAACGTTTTTCTCAAGAACCCTAACAAAGACGAAGAGCGCTTTCTTGATGAAAGATCTGAAGTATAGGACTATACTCAAATGAAGCAATCATCTCACTCCCTACAGTTCGCGCTGTTTGCATTTTTTTAGAAAAGCTTTTATCAGATACTATAGAACGTGCGTAAGCGTGTGTGTTCTACATGTATACACATACAAATGTACTACATGTATAACCACATTGATTAAATGTGGTTATACATGTAGTACATTTATAATCAACAAGAGCAATAATAATATAGGTCAACAGATTTTTGTGAAAGTCATATATATATATATATATATATATATATATATATATATACATGTATATAACGATGATAATGCCTACCAAATGATAGTTTCAATACCGCTTAACTTGCGCTGTTGATTTTCGAATTTTTTTCAATTATTGTTTTACTTTGATATATTTGGCTTGAATATTTGTCTTTGATTCGATCGTCATTTGCTATAATTCTTTGGACCTTCGTTTTCATCGGGTACATGACATTTTGGCCGTGACTATAGGGCTTCGGTATGATTTTAGCTAGAGTCCCAAAATCTCCCGGTAACCTCATTCACTCGCAACCTCCATCTTCTTTTTCTTGAATAGACTCCTAGCATGTCTTCTCCTGTAGGATCTCAAGGAAAATACCAGGTCACATCGATCAACGCTACTCCAGGTACGTCCAGTTGGCTTACTCCGTTCTGCTCCATCATTAAAACAACACGATTTGATTTCTGATTGTGAGGTAATAATAATTTAGTAAAATGTAAAACGGCCGATAAACAATTCAAAGTGAAAGAGACGTGTAGTTTGATGAGTTTTTATATACTGCCTACTCCGAAATCATGACGTAAGACTTGTAATAACGCAATCCGGTCATTTTTTCACTGTACATTTTTCTGTTTTGAAGTCATTTAGAGAGACCTGGAAAGTGTCTTTTTAGAATGGATTCTTTTTTTTCTTGGATTTCATGAAACTGAATATTATCAATTTGTTATTATACATTCACCTCTGGAGCCTGCCCTTGTAGATTTCTTTATAACTCGATAATCGAGGCGGCCTTTGAGTAAACATTATTAATGCTGAACGTTTATCTAGCTGGTGAGTGCAGCAAGATGGTTAACGAGGCCAGCAATGGTAAGGGAGGCGGGGCCCAACATCAACAACTTCAGCAATCTCAACAACTCGACCCAACGATGTGTCTCGAACTAGCCCTTGAAGGCGAGCGACTTTGCAAAAGCGGTGACTTTACCGCTGGAGTGGCTTTCCTTGAAGTAAGTCTGTTTTTGCTTCCCGGTTTTTTTATATATTTGTTTAACTTGGACGATGACAACGTATCATCTTAATTTCAAATACGATCTAATTTACGGCGCTATTACTCTCTATTAATCATTACGGATAAATGCTTAACCTCAGAGTCTATTATTGTTTTGTATTTGTAATATTATATAAATACAATTGTGATTTTATTTAGAAACAAAAATCAATTGGTGTAAATAAAGCAGCGACTATAATCATACGATCTGTAAAAATGTCTTTCCATCAGAACATGTAATTCCGTGCAGTTTACCTTCGCTCGTACATTTCTAACCTTAACTATGCTTTTTCTATTCGTTGTAAAGGCTGCTGTCAGGCTGGGCACGGATGATGCAAGAGTGTTGAGCGCCATCTATTCACAACTGGGGAACGCTTATTTCTACCTGTCGGACTACGAGAGAGCATTACGGTTCCACGAACTTGACCTTAAAATTGTCCAGTGCGTGAGAAGTCATTATCGTATTTGTATGTATAGATAGCTGCGGTTTCTGCAATTCTAAATTTGATGCACGTTGGTCAGACAGGTAACGGGCGTATCTATTCGGGCATTTTGGTTGACTTTTTCCTCTAACGTTTTTTCCTATTATTGTTATTGTACTTTATATAGAACACAACGAGATGCGCTGGGTGAGGCAAAAGCCAGTGGCAACCTAGGCAATACACTCAAGATGCTCGGAAGGTTTGACGAGGCCACCCTGTTCTGTGAACGTCATTTGATCATCTCCCGAAAAGAAGGCGATAAGGTAGTACTAACGATATTGATAGATACCCCCTGTATAGCTCGTAACGCTAACGTGTTGGTTTGCCTTAATCAGTTATCAAATCGAATATATTTGGTAACAAGTGCTCATTTAATAATTAATTTTCCTCTGAGCTCCACTATATTCACCATACTATTGGAGTAACTATATATTATTTTGGCTCCAGCTTTGCATTTTGTCCGTCTAACATAGTTTCCTAACAAGATATTACTTGCACTGGGTAGAACTGACATGCGGGATGTTCTTTTTGTCTGCTTCTTCAATCATCGCTTGCGATGACAGCCTTCGTATAATTGATGACTAGCAGATTTCTGAAAAATCATTAAACACCAAATTAGCTTTAAAATAATGCACTGCATTAATACTACTGATATTGCATAACAGCCTGTTAGGACTTCGGACAGTAAGCCCTTCCAAATTTAGTTGCACCAGTAAATATACTGTGTCGTATAACTTAGTCCGTATTTATTTGACATATCTGACCACAAGAAATCTTCATGACCACTTTTGGCTTGAAGTGCCTTCCAGCTTCCAACTTTAAGGCCTCTTTGGGGTACTACGAGATCCATGAGGCGTACGCACTTAACGTCGTAGTCGTGCGACATTTAAAAATGTGTTCTTTCACATTTGTTTTATGATATTTTTTGTAGAAATGCTTTGCAAGGAAGTCTAAATCGGAATATGCCATCTGAGCGAATCTGGCTTATAATACCGATTTCGCTAGCACTTGAGTTACCACCCTAGCACTCAGTAAAAGAATAAATACTACAATACGCTCAGTGGCTGAACTGATTCTAGGCGGTATGCTAGTTTTTTTAATAGGATTTAATGACATTGCTTTATTGATAATATCCTAGAAATGCAGCCGAATGCTGCGTTTAAAATGCGTTTCTCTATAAAAAATTTGTCGCAACATGATTAGAGGTGGAGCTTTTAACAATCTTGTGTAATTTCTATTTTTAATTGACTAACCTTCATAATAAACTCACTGGTAATAATTAATATATTATGATTTGTGCAAAAAATGGTCCTCATTAAGATTGTTACCAGACATTTATATCTAATAAACTAGAACGTGCTGACTTTTCACAAGATTTTGAAGCACTCGATTCCGAGCTACTCAACAAACCTACACAGAAAAGAAGCAGTTTGCTCGACCGGTACTGTGGTTAGATCAGACTGCCGTGAGTTTTTAATTCCAATACACGTTATTTCCGTTTTGCTTTCTTGAGTGAGGTTTCCATAGGCCGAGTTTGGGATTGCAAATAAACTTGTTAATAACGGACTGTATACGTATAAATCTATAAATGTAAGCTCAAGTATGTATAGCATATACGTGTAAAAGAAATCAGCTCTAAATTTGTGTTTCAGCGCCGCCTCATTCGAAAATGTACTCAGACCTGTTGAAACCATTTGTGAGTGCTAGTTCACATCTGTGTAGGCAAAGGCTATCGTTAGATTCAGTCGATGACTACATTAACCCTTTAGCATACTTAAACCTCCTTTGTATAAAAGCTTTATAATACTACCATAATATTCGCATTCTTCTTATCTTACCATTGTGGTTCATACAGCATCTGTAATTAGATGACTAACCGCCGCTGCGTCTAGTGCACAGTAAGCGATAGAAGGACATAATTAGATATCACTAACCAGCCTCCGTATGTTTTTTGTCTTTTTGACGATTTTCAGTCTTCACTCTCCACGCAATTCTTCCTACAGCTATTCTTCTCCAACTGCACTTAGATACTATTAGCTTCTGTTTCCTTTAGCAATTGAACATTTCTACCCGCTGTCACTACTATTTTGCACGACACCTGCCTCTGTCTGATCGCCTGTCTACTTTCGAAATCGACCAGTGCTTCACGTACTACACACACACATATATACATATATGAACAAGAGAAAGAAACGGGACGAAAAATGAACAATGCAAAGGCGTGGAAGCCTATGGATGTGGATGATTATGGCTTGTTTCGAAACAGTTAGCTTAACATTTAAGAAAGCTTAACATCACCTTTAAGGTGCTGTTAACAAACAGCTTGAGAGTGACTGGTCATATGATAGAACAGAAGTTATTTGTCCGCGACGAGCTTTCGTGGTAGCCTCGTAGTAATTGTTGGAATGTACGATGCATGTTTATAGCAACAGTTGGCCGGCAGCACTACGCAGAGAAGGCTGTAATAGTACTAGTATTCATTAGATTAAAATTTAAACTTCCTATCGTAAATGAGCTTGTGACTGAGACACGGCACGAGCAGAGGGTTATTTAGCAACAAACATTGTTTTCGGGCAGAGAGGAGGCATTTCAGAATTTGTTGGATTTGGGTGAAACAGAAGATCTATTATGCATCATCAATAGTCATTATACTTCCTTGAAAGGCACCTACGCACCAGTTCGGATATTATGTTCAGTGCTTGCCACTAATTCTGCTGAGAGCATAATTCTGTGTGCGGACGATCTGTCAGCGTTAATTTCTAAGCTCGGGTTATCTTAATTAGATTATAAAAGAGTACATTATTTGACATTTATTGCATTGAAAACATTTGAATCAGGTTGTTCGGTCGATGGACTACGGCTTATGATGGAGAATGTTTGTTAGGGCTGTTAGGGTACACTGCGATGGTGTTCAAAACGAAAAAGGAGGTGAATTAACTATAGAAATGCAAAGAAACGTTTCGTTCTAGTGTCGCAAGAACTAAAACGAGTTATAACAAAAAAAAAACGCAATTTTATTCATCGACATATAATTAAGGGAGGTGATGTCTGTTCTTTTATTTCTTTTTTTCATATTTTTAAGTTAAGTTTGCATTAAGATTGCAGTTTAGTCTCCTTTAGGTGCTGACTATAATTCGTGTGTGTTTTTTCCATAATTTTACAGATTGGCGAAGGTCGGGCGTACTATAACCTCGGCAACGTGTTCCATTCGAAAGCGAAACAGTTAGCGCGGGGAACGCGACTCGAACCGGGTGATTACCCGGTAGAGGTCCGCGTCTTACTGCATAAGGCTGTCGAGTGCTATGAGTCAGTACTACGAACCAAATTCGATTCAATACGCAAATGGGATTCTATATTGACAGTTTAATCTTAAACAGTTCTTAATATTCGAACTAAATGAACAAATGACAAACTATGTTTTTCAAATCGGACAACGGCTTGTATTTTGTTGTCATGGTGGGACGAATGCCGACCAACAAGATGATATCTGCTAAACATAGTATGTCTTCTAGGAATATAGTTTTCTCAGTAACTAAAAAAGTAATAAAAATTAACTAATATCTTTTTTGTGGTTGCAGAAAAAATCTCGATCTTATGGTCAAACTCTCCGATCGTGTAGCGCAGGTAAGTTCCTTAACGATGGTGCTTGTAACAGCATTAATACGATATAATATGATACTTTATTGTGCCGCTAGCCAGTAAGGCGTAAATAAAGTGAGCAAAAAAGCAAAGCTGCAGGTATATAAATTAATTCATGTTAATCTTTAATTTAGTAATCAAAATCTTGATTATTTATGTATTTAATTAAACTTTATTACACCATTGAGCACTGGTATATTTAATTACAAAACCATCCTCATTAAGGAACATTAAACACAAGAATATCATTACCTTCAGTCACATGGCATTGAAGATTATTCTAAGGTGAAGTGATATGTCATCAAAAGATTAGGCCAAATATAGGTGGTCTTGCATGCGGCTTAGTCTCTCGATAACCTAAAAATGCGGTAACCCTTTCCCATTTATTTCTGCTACAGGGTCGCGCATATGGAAATCTCGGCAATACACATTATCTGCTGGGCAACTTCCGTAGAGCAATCACTTTTCACGAACAAAGGTTGGACAAGATTTATAATAGATTGAGTTCGTTCATTTTTTAGGGGTTTTTAATTACATGCATTAAATACATTCATTGCTCAATCTTCGCATGTTGTGTAGACGATTTTACCATAAAGCTTTTGGATCATTTTTAACCGTTTCCTGCCTTAGGTTCACTATGGCTAAGATAGGAAAAAGCTAACTTTTTTCATCTAAAAAAAGAAATTATTTAATTAAAAGAAGCTAATTAGTTTTTTTTTTTCGTGATCGACGTAGTAAATGAGCAAAATTCATCTTAGGGTTCAAAATAAAAATTAAGAAAATATATATAAATGGAGATCGAAAAAAATATTTTACTCATTTATGCAAGAAGCGCTAAACCTGCTTATGTTACTGTTTCCTCGAGATATTTTATCAGTTATCGAAGGTATAAAAAAAACTATTCAGAAGATATAAGTCAAAATCGATGAAAAACTGATTTAAAATATTAAAAATAAAACTGATAAAAATATCTCTTTTCCGGAACCTTTCATCTTTTGTAAATATATGCCTTTCTCATTCTGTAACATACTATTAAGACTCTGATTTTATATTTGCTCAATTGCAGACTTAAGTTTGCTACAGAGTTTCGTGACCGGGCCGCAGAAAGGCGAGCGTATTCGAATCTTGGCAACTGCCACGTATTCTTGGGTGAATTTGCCCGCGCAGCTGAATGCTACCGAAGGTTTATTTCCGCCCACATATGATCAAACTTTATTTTTCTTATAATTTAAGTTAACCAGCTAGCCAGATGGTTATACGCTCCTCTAGAAGGCTTAATAAGAAGCTATAGCGCAACAATAAGCTAATAGATAGTAAGCAATATCTAATTAAAAAAGCACGATATATATATATGAGCATTGTATGAGCAGAAATAATCAAGCTGTTATCAGGTGTATTGTGTGCTTTGCTAAAGCGGTTTATCTGTTTGTGCGTTTAGAACCAGGAAACTTGCTCAGCAACTGAATGACCGAGCGGTTGAAGCTCAGGCATGCTATTCTCTAGGTGAGTGTTTGATTTCTGGATACAGTTTCGGTTGAAGACTTGCTTCATATCTATTGATAAGCAGTGTATGTTGAATTTAATTGTAATCTGGTCTGCCTGCTTAAGGAAATATCTATACTCTTATTGGAGACCTCGAGAATGCGCTTGGTTTTCACTTGGAACATTTAGAAATTGCTAAAGAACTTCAAGATCGTGTCGGCGAAGGTCGAGCTTATCAATCGCTCGCACACTGTCATCAGGTAATGTGTATTCAAAAAAACAATTACATTCTTACAAAATTTCTGTTTGGCTGTTGGATTCACGTAGCTTTTAAACTGCTACTAAAATGTTGACATGAAATTATCAAGAAAAAATAATTGTGCATTGATTATAATGCAATAAAATAACAGCACAGAAGCCAACATGTAAGTCACGATAACTTAAAAACTAGAGGGTTTAGTGGTGCCGTCAGAATTCTATGTGACTAGCCAAAACATGAAATATTACTCCGGAGACGCATTGTATTTCATCTTTCAGGGCCTGGGAAGCCTCGAAAAAGCGGCTGAGCTGGCTTCGCTTCATCTCCAATTGGCACAAGAGGTAAATTACAACAGCAACATAATATTTGTTAGAAAATGCTGCTTACTATTGTTGTAGCCACTTGTGCTGAAAATATGCTGAATAGATAATAACAGAAAAATGATGTACCGCTATCAAATAACTATCACAACAAACTCATAGGAATAATACTCGCTATTTAAATGTTATGATTTCTTACTTAGACGGGAGACACTGAAAGTGAGGTTGTAGCTCGGCAAACCCTAGAAGAATTGTCAGCCCAATTAGGAACGCCCATCAGACAACCCCCGCATAAGGTACAACAGATTGTAGCATCTTTATTTACTCATCATTCTTTTGATAGTACTATTTATCGAGCAAAATGCGCAGTGCAACAATATGTTTCAACTTGGTATAGCCGCTACCATAATTTCATTTCGCTTCAGGTTCGACGTCGAAGTATGGAAGATATGTCTCTGGTGAGCATGACTCCAGAAAGCCGACAGGCAACAGGAAGCGCGACTGATAACGAGAATGAAAAAGATGGATCGACTTCAACGAATGCTGAAGTAACTAAATAATTACGTTATAGTTCCGTTTGCCTGTGCAAAACAAATTTCTCATTTATGACCAGCATGCAGACCGTATTGCTCAAAGTGCCTAAAACATTTCTCTAATATTTCTAATAACGAATATTTTAAACATTCTGGGCACAGCGTTTAGAATCTGTTGACAGCCGAAGACATGTTAAGACAAAGATTCATGTGGGTGTGCTACCAGCATTTAGTAAACCATTACGAAGAAATCGTTTTTAGAACAGAAGTCCGCATCTAATAAGGGATACATTGGGTTCATTTAAGGATGATAAGGCTGAAGCGATGGAGACATCATGTCAGGCCATAGATGGTGAAAAGAATTCTTTTTTGGATATGCTCACTGAATTGCAAGGAGATCGCATGGACGACCAGAGGTGTCAGGTCGTCACTCAAGGTACGCATAAGATAGTTCTTTACTCTCGTAAAACGCATGATTTTCTTCTAGGCATGTTAGCCTTGACTAGTGTTGGGCGTTTGAATAAAAAACAACACTCGAAGAACTATTCTTTAAGTGGATTGTATTTGACATTTGAAGAAGCGCATAGAAGTCGTAATACAACTGCCTGTTTTTTCACGCTATAATGCATCGGGTTCTGCGGCGCCAGCATCAAGCAGCAGTGCATCAGTGAAGAGGTTCAATTTACGTACACGCTCAGTATCAGTTGATACGCATCATAGAGACGTCCTCCACCATGTCAGTTCGACCCGCACAACGAATTCGACCGTGACAGCTTCCCAAACCACAGCAGGTAATAAAGTAACATAATTCTGGTTCGTACAATTTCAAAGTACCAATGGTCTTTGTCACAAATTGTTATCAGCAAGTATAAACTAGGATTTATCGATATTCAGTTTGTCAAAAAATGTACATAGCTGGTTGTTAGGAGACGTGCAATAAACAAACCTGGAAGATGCGCGGGAGCTAATTTGTGTAGCACATATTCCATCTTATTTAGGTGGATCTGGTGGGCAGAGAGTAACAGGCTCCAGGACAAGGGGATCCATTAGCGGAGTGTCTGGCGCTACCGGAGAGGTGGGTGCTTGCTTGTGGGTTATATGGAATCAGGTAGTATGCGCTGCTCAGCGTTACCACTAGTTTACAATGGTTGAACAAAAACGTATTATTAAATAAAGTTGTTTGTTTTTGCGGATAGGTCCGTGAGGAACTGTTAGACCTCATCGAAGGTCTACAGTCGCGACGGATGAACGAACAGCGCACAAGTCTTCCACAACTTCCAGGTCTAATAGGTTCTGGAGGTGCTGCTGAGGTATCAAATAGTGGCCGTGGGACGGGCCTTGGGAGACGAGCTGTAGGCGATAATGGTCATTTACAGAGCAACATTAACAACAATAATTCTCAGGTGAATAGCGGCCTTATCTAAGTTGGTCTAAAATCCCGTCTTCTTTTAAAAAGAATAAGTACAATGTTTTCTTCATTAGTTATTCGGCATTTTTATGCGTATTCAAACTAGACTGAAGTTCATTGGAGAAAATTATTTGGTGAAAGAGACAATCGAAAAATGCAGAGAAAGCTCACCTTGTCGAACTCAAGCCTTTAATCTTTTTAGTACTTTTTCACGCATCTAGTAACCATGTGTTTACAGGTTGTACCGAATCGTATGCAGCTTTCTGGCGAGGACTTTTTTGAGATGCTAGCGCGATGTCAGGTAAATTAATCTCTCTAATGCTATCAGTGCTGTATTGGTCTAGACATTATACGTTACGTATATTAACATGTCGTCATAATTATCAATATTATTATTGAATCGTAGTACTAACTGTTCAATCTCCTGTTTGATCGCGATTACCTATTCTTGCTTCGATTCGGTAAATTGGGGTCACTGTGTAGAGCTCGCGTCTGGAGGAGCAGCGCAGTCGAATGCCTCAACAGGCTGACACGCTGTCGCTCGGGTCAGCGGACTCAGGCGCCCATCTCGCGCCCAGCAATGCTGGACAACAACAGAACGCTGGCAATGCAGCAGGTAAAACGTGCAAACCCTCCTGTCCTATAATGCCGTTACGATTAGCAGCTGCTAAATTCAAACGTCAAATTCGTAGTCAAAATTACCTCCTTTATTTATTATAGCACCTGTACTTAAATTAGTTCTACGACTTTTCAAGTCTGTTTTTCGCATGTATTTATGTAACTTAAGCCAAATTTTAATATAGATGATTCAACAATTCTTGCAACTAGGCACTTCATCAGGCACGACACATAGGACGTCCGCGCCTACCGTACCGGATGAAGATTTTTTTAGCCTTATATTGAAGGTACAGGGAGACCGTATTGAAGATCAAAGAACGGCTTTCAAGCCTATTCAAGTAAGTAGTGTGTAAGCCCAAGTGCTCAGTGGTGGCCACCGGTGGTTTTGTAATATATTTCTTCTTTTTCAATTATTCCTATAACTCGCAATTATTCTAATCTTCTGAGCGGAAACTACTTCTAGAACATACACACCGTGATACATATGATTTTGCTTTTAAATAAAAACTAAGTGCATCTAAGAAGCATTTATATTCATGTTTTTGCTGACCGCACTAACAGGAGAACCTAGAGGCACATGGGGCTTCCGACAGTGGCAGAGCTAGTAGTGGCAAGGGTTCAGGATCGGGATCTGGTGGCACCGGTTCGCAGAGATCCTCGACGAGGAGCAACCGCGAAAATGCAGGTGGACTGCGAGGGAGCCTCAAGCAAGCCCTTAAAGGTAGAACATCGAACAGTAACAGCATTGAACACGCTAGCTCGACTGAGGGCGCTGGCAATGCCGAAACGCAAGATCACAGACGACGCGGAGCCGAACGCTCCGTTAAAAATACCAATCGTATCACAACAACAACTACTCGCACTATAACACCTGTAACAAAATCCAATAACAACATCGGTAACGCAAAAAGCAAAGAGCAGAGATTTAATAATGACTGCGCCGACGTTAACAATGTACAGCAGACTAGTTCAGCCGGTAACAGTCGAAACAATGAAATAGCAGCAATTCATGGAGGCGGAGGCAAGGGGAAGGACGCTTCACAGAATGGTCCAGACGGGGGCAATCGTACAAGAGACGTTCGGGTACACCCTGAACAGTAGTAGTATAAATAGTTATAACTACAGAAACTATACATAGAAACATAGCTACAGTAGTAATAATAATAATATTCATATTGGTAATTGCATTCAAGAAGAAAATAAATAGAAATAGGTAATGATACCATTACTAATAATAACTCTAAAAAGTAGATACAATATAGACAAATAGCGGCAGCAACAACTATATTACACGCTTTATGGATATAAAATACAAATATTAATGCGTTGTATAGATAGAGTAATGAAAAATGTAAATAACAATTCGAAGAGATTCGAGGTAACCTCCATGTGATTTCCGTCGTTCAGATGATTATCTTTGCTTGAACATGGCGTCAAGAGAAAGAAACTCGAGACCAGGCTAGTTGGTACAATCATCTGGCGAACGAATTACGCAGTCGCGACACGATTTGTCTTAGAAATTTCGTTATGACGTAAACTTTGACTAATTATTATTGGAGTAATACCAGCAACAAGGGGTGACTAAAGACGCACGAACTGCACCAGAAACGTGGCTATACTTTGATAGGTTAAAGCGTGCAATAGTGGCGGAACAGGTTTACCAATAGTTCTGTTGGATCAACGTCGACGTAGTAGTGACACAAATAATGTAAAGTGATCGTGAAACGGGGTGCAGAGTTGTTGAGCTTTCTATGGCGTTATCTTAGATCATTGAAGTATTACGAAATCGTTGGCATACATGTAAAGGCAGCAATAGTCCTAGCCTTTTGTTCACGATCACAGTAGCTCTCTCTGAGCTCTCCCGGGCGCGATGTATTGCAGCTACTGTTTATGAAGGCCCATCGATTTCTATAGGCTGGCTACTTTTTTTTTGTTGGTGGAACAACTTTCGTGGTTCCGAGGTCTACCGTAGTCGTTTGCCAAAACTGCTTACCTCATAGATGAACTATAGCCAGAGGCATGTTAATAGTCATCATTATTATCGCTGTGGATTATGATTATTAGTATTGCTATCTACCGTTCTTGTTATTAAATAATTGTCGGTATTAGTTAATGGTTGCCGTGACAGCAAACTCTAAGTTTGTCTAGGACTCTAGAAACATATAAGTGCAGTATGCACGACTTAGAACGAGGAAATTATAGCAGAGACTACCTATAGTATGTTCTCTTTATTCAGAGAGGACATAATCTCCTACTGTCTAAAGGCAATTTTAACATTATCAACGACTACTTAGGAACGGCATCTGTTATGCCGACAGTATTACATG
>NW_019214200.1:29134-69526 GCF_002532875.2 Varroa jacobsoni | reverse complement strand
AACTGATCATTTGTGAGCCTTTTGAGCACCTAATGGGATGATTCTCAAGAGAAACCCATTTGGGTACTTCCGTTGACACATGCAGCATTCAGGAAACCATTACCATTGTCTTTTCACGGTATATCTTCAATGAGTTAGCTGCAAAGCAGATTGCAGTCAATATTTACAAAAGTAGCATCAGTTTAATAAAACTGGAAATGGTAAGGCTGAATTATCCGATAGGGTCAGGTCTCAATAGAGGAACAGTAAAGACGTGTCATCTGTGTACGATCGTAAAAAATCGAAGAACTACTAGTGCTACAAAGTGGTTTTTAAACTTGAAAAAAGTGGGGTTGAATCTCTGGAGAGGGCCGCGTTCGGTAGGCGAGACTCAGCACTCTTCTATTGTCGTAATTTTGATGGACCGTAGAAAGGATTAGAAAAAAAGCATGTTTTCCTCGCTTTATGTAGTGTTCTCGAGCAAAACCAGCCAATGCCACAGTGTTAATAAAGACAGCCCCATTTTGAATCTACCCATGTCATGAGAGACTATTTTATTTATTAATATATTTTATTTTTTACATCTTACATTGAGACCTAATGGTGAACCGTCGGTTGCATCCGACAAGTATTAGATAAACCGATTGAATCGTGGGTTCGTTCCTAAATCTGGTTTGAAAACGGACTTTTTAGGGAATGAGTTGAATAACTTATCGGAACGTTGCAGTTGAAGAAAATAGACCTTGGCCTCTCACATGCCACCACAATTTAAATAGTGCTTTAAACTATTGCTTCTGTGACGGTGCGATGATAACGTATTTGCCTACGTGATACGTGAAGTAATCCAGATCCGAGTGGGGGCGTAGATAACGTCATTCGAGGCAATGTTTAACTAAAGAAATCCGAAAACGACGTAACACTCGAAACGTCTCCAAACTATTACTAGCTGGAAGCCAACGGATGGACAGGGCTTTCCTATACACTTTGCTACGTCAGAAAAATCAAACTGACATGTTATCTAAACCGATGCACTCTGCAATCTGTCTATAATCTATTTGTGCGCCGAAGGCTCACGCGAACCATGTGATCTTCATAGGTTTCACCGATATATAAGTACACTGAAGGTTTCATCGAAAAATAAATTCGGATATTTGAAGTGAGCATTAGTACATTCGCGCGCATCCAGTGGTAACTGACGTTCACTGATTTTCCTTTTGCTTTGCCTGAATGGCCCTAAGCAGGCAGGAGCCGATTAGACGATTATACCACCATTAGATTGTTATATTACGTTACTGTTTCGAATTTGCATTTTAATATTTGGTACCATCTTTTTTTTTTTTTTTGAAGAATTCCCTACTCTAATAACAACAAATACTATTTCTACGTTCACAATATGTTAGTCATTCCGACCGGAATTCGACGACCGGATTCTTCACTCAGATGAACAGTCAAACATAGGCAACAAACGTGATTCATGTCATCGTACAGCGAATTCAGAGGGTTCCAAATACTGATCGGATTAATGGAAGGAAATCCCGAGGATCGTACGAGATGACATACTTAAGAATAGGACAGTGGAAAAAATCAAACGATCAATCAATCGGGCAATACTTAAAAATGTTTATTTATTCTTAAGGCACACCAAAGACCAACTTCGTATGTGCCTTAAACAAGTTAGTCAGCTCTATTCAGAGGATCAATAACAATTGGTAAACGCATGCTACAAGCGTTACAATACAGCCCCAACACTCTGTCTCGCATCGAGGCTCATAGGTATAAAAATGGTCGATCAATTCGATGGGTCCGCGTCCCACTGTGCTTGCATATGTACTCTACAATTTACTAAATTGCAGCCATTGTCTTCACAGCATATCTTTTTTTGTTTTTACTTTGTACCAGTATTTTTGCAGTACAATCAATAACGCTATTTCTTGATCATCTCGGCCCAGTTTTTAGCTAACATACACGTTCGACGTAACGCGTCAAGCAGATCAAGGGTTCCCTGGGAGTTACCCCAAGAGATAATTAAAAAAGGTGCGATGATACGAGCAGTTCGTTATGCTTCGATAGGACGTTTTTCTTCATATAACATATTGAGTGTAACTAGCCGTCAGTGTGAAGAAAACATGGACTGCAACAAACGACAAAACGAAACGCGACAACACATTGACGTCGATATAATTCAAATGGTGTAATTTACAAATAAAAATAATATTAAAATTGATATAATAAAAAAACTAAATATCACTGAAAAGCGACTCCAACAACCTAACCGTAATCGTACGGTACAATTCAGTATATAATATTACCAATACTATAATAATAAAAAGGAATGTCCACTAAGTAATTATAGTTTATTTATCTAGTGTTACGCTTCAGGCTGTACGTAAAATTGGCGAAACGGGATCACATAGATATCGTCGAACGATCTTAAATACTATCAAAGCGTATAATTTGATAGTGTCTTGCGTAACCTGGGTAACAAATAAAGGTCATATTAATCAGCTGAATAGGCAGTTTGGCGCGATGGCAACGTTATAATCCCGAAGTGGATTGGTTTATGGTGGGGGGTTCGAGGCGAAACGGTCAGCCAAAAACGAAAATTGTCTCATCCATTTGCAGCATGAGCTTTGATGTGACCCTAAAGAGTAGAGCCAAGTAGATAACGCGGCCATTGCAATATTGAATCACAATTAGAAACGCTAACTGGTGCCTCAATTTGTAAAGACTCAATTTGTTTGATCGATACCATTGCTTTTGGGGCAATAGGTTAGCGATAGACAGAAGATTTTCTATGGTAAACCTTGAAGAAATCGTCTCTGTTGAGACGATTTCTTTGAGTTGAGACTTTGAGTTGAGATCATTCGACTTCCTAGTTTCCTTCAGGGAACGGGCGACTTTCATTCCGGTAAGAATCGCGGCTCACTAAATCAAAATAGTCAAAAACTTTAATCTATAGATCTTGTATCAATCTAGATAATGAATAACAACATTTCAAATCTAAATAGTTCTAAGGTTTGACGGGAAAGTACAAAGAAAAAAGTTTCCAGTTCAGGTGGAAGGTGGCTTTTAGCCCCTTGAAAGCTAGTCAGGACCGAGTTTTGTCCTATGGCAAAATCACTTGGACATTTTAACGACAATTCAAGGATCATTCATTTATCAACTTAGCTGCTTAGTTTACCCAGTTGATATCCACAGAATTTTGCGCTAATTTTTTTCGGTTGGCATTTTGCAAACTCAACACTAGGACACTTTTTTTTTCCTATTTTGCCAAACATCCGGAACAACCCTCCGTGTATACCTAGCCTTGCGCTGAGCTAAAATTGAAGTAGTAGTATACTACTAATCGAAAATAGCAATTGAATACGCGTAAGGTATAGTATCATATCAGTGTTTAGATTTATACCCAATAACAATTCTATGTTCTCGATCCTTTCCGTGATGCGCAGGCGAGTTGAAGTTATGTGCATAGTCTCTAGTCGATAAATTCCCGTTTACTTCGGTCCAATAGTGCCTGAAGTTTTGTACTTCCGAAACATCATTATCGCTAAACCTTTACTTGAATGCCTATTTTACTGCGACTAATTATAGGAAAAGCTAGTTCAAATGCATCAGAATACGTAGATTAACTGCAGAGCGGGGGAGCAGATCAATTCGGGAGCAAGCGATACTTTTTTCTTAAAGCCACGACTTGTCTAATTAGCGTCGCAAAGCTGAAAAGATGAACAATACATTATCTTATTGAACTGTATGATGAAGAGATAAGTAATCATATTATTTATGGACGTTATTCCTTGGCGTCGTAACGAGCCGATTGTGGCAGTGGTGACCGTAAGTTATATCATGAACTACACGACATTTTTGTAACAGCTCTGCTCTTAACTAGAGTCTCAAAGGGCGCATTGAATTTTAAATTGACATGCTTCTATAACTAGATAGGCACATATCTTGTACATCAACAATTTTCCCAATTGGTTTCCTAAATCGCTATCGAGGCTACCAGCTTATTACAACGCCGGGAATCGAAATTATGATCGACTCGGTAGCAGGCCAAGTAGTTCTTGGTCGATGCACGCTTGTAAGCCATGTTCATTAAATTTATGCTTAATTTTTCGGACACAGCGTATACGCTTTGCTATTTCTGAAGTCGTCTGTAGAGATCTCTTGATCTCTACAGCCAATTGATCGAGGATCTGTCGTTATTTTATCGGAGTCGTTTGAAATTCCCGAAAAGTCACTCTGGATCTAATCAGCTGTTGTTGTTTCTTAACATTTATATTTTTCTATACTCATAGCGTTTTTTTTATAGATACAAAGAGCGCAAGTGGGCAAATTGCAGCATATCTGGAAACCAGTGTTATGAGATATACCGATAAAGGAATTAAAACACGAGAAGAAAGACAAGCTGGTAACTGATGATTAGAAAAATGTGTTTTTACGTGAGACGTATCATGTAGCAGGAAACAGGAACGGTAAATGTTTGTACGTGTGTTATCGATAAAGAGCGAGAACATCCGCTAGAAGGGTTTTTGCGAACCTATATAAAGTGGAGCTCTTCGCCGGCAGCTATCCAAAGTGGTACGACTCGTTTACTAATGATGAAATGAGCGGCAGCTGCAAATGGAAGCTTCAGCGGGCCTGCATATTATAGTACATTGTCATTAGTTAATAAATGCAACATATTATCTCAATAGATAAATAATAGGACGTAAGTTGTAGATTGTAAAGTGCTGGGTTGATTGTATTAATGGCAAACTTAACCTAGTGAACAACGACGCCAACTATCCCCGTACCCTAATGGAAAGAGTTCGCTATTTCGGTAACTTGCTTTGAATATTTAGAAATAGAATATTTAGAAAAAAAACTTGCGACATAAAAGAGGTCTCTTTTCTTCTGGTAAATAAAAGTCCCGTGTATACATTAGCCATTATAGAAACAAATGAAAAATGCACAAATATAGCAATTATCAACATATACAGCCAGGCGCCTGTAGCAGTTAACAAGCGTTCCATAAGAAAACAGCATTGCCGCTATGAGATGAGTGAGTTAAAATGACTTAAAATAAGTTACATCGTTATTGATTATTACCGCATGGCTCCAACAATTCCCCTATTGGACAAGTTGATCGTATGAAAACCTAACGCTGGGTTACACGGTTTTATAAGACAAGACAGCAGAGAACTAAATGAAAGCCTCGAGGACCAGGTTTATACACGACGCTACGCCCATTTTCATCTGTAATGGGTGCACGACAGTGTTACTTCCAATAAACACTTTTCATACATCACCGAACAGTGTTACTCTACGATGCATGGTAGAGATATGGAGTTCCATCTAATGGATGCGGCAGTAACGGATCCGGTACGATAGGTCAGCTCAGCGTAAGTAACTTGCTCGAATCTGGATATACGTGCGAAACGCGTATTTCCCACACAAGGTTGATAGCAAGGCACAAATTTAAATCATCTATGCCACTCTTGCCTATACATACTTTCATTATAACGAATAATTTATATCGATACACGCGCGAAGGACGTTAAAATGTAGCTGGTGAATGTGTGTATTCGTACGACCAGCGCTCGTCCACCAGAGTCGAGTGGCTCAGCTACCCCCAAATAAATTTGGTCTAGTCTGGCCTCTGTTGGCAAGATACGTTCATCTGCATGAAATCATATGCGTGACCCCTCCAATTTGCTCCACACAGGTTGGCAGAGAGTGTTCAATCCTTTATGCTGGCCTTGGTTTGGACAGAATGCTCTTTTGTGGATAAGAAAGGAAACGTCGTAAAACATAAATGGGCCCGCTTTCCCGCTCGTATTAATGCCAGCGGGAGCCTGTCAACGACACACAGACGGATACTGTTCAGGCTATGTCATAAGCCAACTCTGGTCTAGATCGAAGAGTTGATCCGTGGTTAGGCGATCCAGACGAGGACTCGGTCGAGTGCTGTTAGGCTAAACACGAAGCTGGTGGGTGAGGTCGGAGCTTCGAAGTGTCATCATTGAACGAACGGTATGAGGAGACATTGAGGTGTGTTCAGTGAGATGGGGTCGAAAGCAATGAAATTAGTATTTGTAACTCTGTGTTGTTGATGTTTAATATCATTTGACAAAGAATATTTTCGATGGCTTTGCTTGAGGTTTGGCTTTAAGGTGAAAGCTGATTATGTAATTTACGTAGCATCGAACCAAGCTCGGAAACCTAAGCGTATACAAAATCTTGGGATCACGTTCAATTTTTAAGTAAGTATCATCAAAACGCGATGAAAGTTGCCTCCTCTTCTTGTAATCTTTTTCCTTGAGTTTTTCTAACTTGAAATAGAAAACGTGCCTTCATTTAGACGAGACTTTATCATATGAACGCTAACGTACTACATTCGTGTTTGAGCACTTTTTCTAGTTAGAAAGATCTTACCCCTTTACGACGTGTTTATGATAAATTTTCTAGGAAAGATAAAGCGATCGAATAAAGTAAAGCACACACGAATGTATCGTGCAATGCTAATGTTATATAATTTGGGCAAAGAACCCACTGCCTAATGCAAGGCAGTTAACCTTACGCTGTTACAGAATACTGCAACAACTTTAAATAATAGGGACAAAATCATTAACTGTTTTACCTAGCAATCGAATAATTTGCGGTAATTCAAATAGGCCGCATCAAATTGTTACGGCCGTCGGCGCTAGCAGTGCTTTCCCTCGTCGCGTAATAGTTACCGTTAAATGCAATAGAATGATCAGAAAATCTAACCAAATAATGCTTAAACTTCTTTTTTTTTTCTAATAAATCTATCTTAATTATATTTTCTTTTTCAATCAATTTTCCACATTTGTTCCACACACACACACAGAAAACCAAAAAGCTCTATTACGATATGAGGAAATAGCATATCATCGTATAACTAAGATAAGATACAAATGTTAGCTGCATTATCACTAACAACCTGAAGATTTTTGGAATCGGAAAAGAAGTCCGATAACGGTACTTGATAAGTAACTACTTTTAGGAGCCTGCACTTACATAAAGCCATCGTTGACGTTTACTTCATTCACCTTTTTTCTTCGGTGTAGATCGCCAAGATAACGGAAATGGCATTGGCAGTTGGGCAGACCATGGCCTACTTGATCGATTCTAAGGCCTTACAGCTTTTCGGGATGGCTTGGCCTTACCCGTTTTTTGGTACACTTGCCATATACCACTTGGGTTATTAGCAATCCAAAGCCATAGTGCGAGTTAGCCGCACAGGCCTCAAATAGAACAACATCTGCTCGTCGTAACTCTCGACGGCAATCTCAACGACTACGAGAAGAGTAGATTTTGGGCACCCTGTAAAAATGTAACATGGATGCCTACTGATAGATTAAATTGAGATAAGGTGATAATCATAATAATTATGATTATTTAGATTGTCGCAGATTGCCAGGCGTTAACAATTAGTATCGGTACTAGATTTTAACTCATATAGACAAGTGGAAATAAAGGCCAGTTGACATTATTATGCCATTTAGCAATTGTTTCTTTGGCTACCAACAGAGTCAACCTCGTCATCGAAGGTCCGGGAACCCAACCCATGAAACGGATACGGATGCTTCCTTTGAAAGAATTTAGCGCAACAATAAAACCATGAAGAGTTCGCGAACATAGCTATTTCGTTAGTACGATCATTTCGCGGGTTTAACGTGGTTATCTAGAATTCTTCATTTGAATGCGGACCAAAAAAGATTTGTTGTTATTCATTGGAGCCCACGTAATTAGAAGCGGCCCGGTAAACCTATAATGTTTGCATTACATTTAGGGGTCTAGTATTGCTGAAGAGAATTAGCAGGGACCGTCTTTTCTGCTGACAAACGCTAGTTTATGGATTCACGATCGCAACTACATGTAACGGGTATCTGTAAAGCCAGTCAAAGTTACCACAAAACCTCAGTTGGTATAATAGAGTACACACTTCTCGTTTATCTATGAAAATTCAATCTTGACACACTTAAAAATATACAAGATATATATATATATACACGAAAAAATAACACAAGAACACCCGCACCTAGCATTTTCAGTTACAATAAAAATGTTTACAAGTTTTTCCACCTAATTTCTTTCACATTTAGATGGTTAGATCTGATGAACTCGTTCACTGAACGTAAAAACCGAGTCGTGCAAAGTGAAGCGTCCTAAATGAAACGTAATCTGATGAGTTGCACTTTTCGAGTTCGTTAAAAAAAGTTGAACTTGAGGTCATGAAAGTATTTTCACACACAAACCCTCGTGAGGTTGTGCAATATAGTCTCTGTTGAGGGTAGCGAAACCTTTTTAGGACTACGTGGAATTTTTGACACCATGAATCATGAAATTGGTAGCAGTATTCTGATTGATGGACCTTAATAGAAGACATCATACAAACCATAATAATTTTTGTGACTGCACAGCGAGGTACATGAACCTTTATAGATAATTTTAGAATATATATAGTAATATTCCATACTTTAGAAACCCCGGTAATCCTAGCTTCAGATAGGGCGATGTTCGACTAGAATTATTCTTTTAGCTACGATAACGGGGAACTGTAGCAGCTATTCATAGTGATACTGATTTGTCTTAACCTTGTAAGCTTAAAGTTGCTTCTATAATGCATCAAAATAATTATCGAGAGAGAAATATGGGTTGTTTTACTGAAATGGATAAAAAAAAAACTAGCTGAAAAGAACAGTAAACGTCTTTCTCATTTCAAACGGGCATTTCTATTAAAAAAAGAAAACGTGCTCTTTATACTATGTAGACCTGCCAACTTGAGCGCCTAAGCTTTTGCCTAAAAAAAATCAGGGCCCGCTGATCCAGCTTACCGCTGACGTGCACCGTACATCACCTGTCATTAACAAAAGATGAATTATTATTCGCAGTATATATATACACACCTCTAAAGAATGATTATATGTTAATCAAGTTTTTGTCAGCACCTCTAACCTTTCAATTAAATTGACTTGACCCATAGCCTAGTTCCGGCCGTTTTTAACCACCATCTCCAACCCTTTTAACTTGGTCTTTCACCGAAAAGGTTCCCTTTACCAGTATCAATTCGTCCCTAACTCACTTCTTCATCTATACATGTTCGCATGCAACGTATACTCCTTAATAAGCTTAACTGTCGTCGAAGGCCTCCTTCTAGACCATTATTTTATAATATTATCAAGTTCAGTATCGATTTAGTAGGCCTTTGAGCCTGTCTACCGCAGCCTGTCTTACCAATAAACAGGCGAAGCAGGCGATTGTCTAATTTGAGCGATATTTCTGCAGTGTGGTTTGCATTCGACAACCGAAGCGATAGCTGAAGCGGGTATCCTTTCGCTGGTTGGCCGCCAGTGTTTTTTTAGTTTCTCCAAGGCGAAACAGCTGGCCCTTAACTGAAAATGACATCTCGATGTCAAAATTACCTTACGATTGATAGCGCTAGACCAGTCTGTGTAGTAAACTTCCGGTGATTTTCCCATGATCTTTGCTGCCTAGAAGTGCACAATAAAAAGCGCAGGATGTACGTGTCGAAGTATTTTGCCACCCTACGACAAGCGCTTAGATTGATCCGGTGTATAGATGAATATGTGACCCCACCTCCGGCTGTTCTACTCCACTGAATTGCCCGCGAGTGAGCACGGGACGTCCGAACAAATTCGAAAACTTTCAACGTCAAAAAATGTTCGAGGCCAGAAACGTGTGAACCTAATACTCGCCGCTGATCACAGCCGCAGCGATAAACAGGAATTTGTCGCCTGGAAAAAGAGCTGATGGGGACTAAGGCGGCAAATAAAAAAAAAATAGCCACCGCAGCGATTCCGGATTATCGTTTGGTTGAATAAAGAAGTAAGCCAGGAAGTTTTTTTGATGTTTGTAAGTCTGTTAAAAGATCTCCATCAATGCGTATAGTCGTGGCCGTAAAGGCATCACTATTAGCGATTAAATGAAGGTTTACCCCAGGAATATATACGTATAGATTTAGAGAAGGGAGTCTGAGTCAACTCATTCAGAAGAACTGGCTCAATTTGAGGTATGATTCAAAGTCCCTTGATGAAAGCACCAGGAGCGTATAATTTTTGAAGAGATCAATTTGTAAGTATAACCCATATCTTGGTCTAAAGGTGTTATTGTATGGATATGCAGCATAAAATTACATAATGAGACTATGAAACAAGGTGACTAAAGATTTATAAAACGTTTGTAAGTCTAAGGTGGGCCTGAAAAAAGGGATATTTTCAAATTCCCAAACCCGCGAGGTTGCATAGCGATAAGAATGAGCTTTACAGCTGTAATGTAATAATAATAATAATAATGATAAGACGGAAGATATGGAACGATTCAGGCCGGGGTTTAGCGAAGGGAAGTGTAGAAATTTGTGTTACAAACAAAACAGTCATCGTTATTCGAAAGTCTAACAATAAGTGAATCTTATTCTTACCCTGAATTTTCGCCAAATTGAGTACGGATCGATATAGACGAAGACAAGAAATACAGCTTTTATTTGCAGATCTTCATTTTTAACGTAGAAAGTACGAAATGTGTCAAGGCTTAAATATTTACAATGAACACAGGACATCTGCATAAAACGACTTGCGTATTTTATATGACCAGCAAAAGCTGCCTAATAAAATCATAAACAATATCTATCGTTTAAATAAACACCGTTAAGTTTAATAGGATAACGTTTAATTTTTGTCGTTTTGCTCCAAATGTGTTTAAGCTCAATAACAGCAATGCGTGGCCAAATTCAAATCTAAGCTTAAAAAAAATCAGTCTGCCAGCCTACAAAATGAGAAACCGCTCGACCTCACAATCAGGACTTGAGACGGCTGCACTGAGGACGACAACAATTTCTCATTTCAAAAATAAACCCAGAAAAGCTTATGCGTCACGTTTTTTCCAGAGATGAAAAGCAAGCCGTGTTATTGCAGGACAACTGCAGCATATGGCTAGCAAGGATCTGCAATGTAATTCCAATTTGAAGGCTTCATTTTAAGTCGTTACAATTGCCTATGTCTGCATCTATGATTAGATGTTATACGGTATGTTGCTTGCAGTCAGGATGAATAGGGTAGTTAGTTCAGAGGGATACTGATAAAAAATTTCAGTACTTTACCTTGCAGGATAAGAGGATCCTCTTAAGAGAGCAGCTTGAACCTTGGATCATATGTGAGAAACATCGATTGATTATTACTGAAACAACTAATTTAAACGAATAAGCCACAACTCTAGTATAATTTAAGATCAATGTAAGGTCGAGTAATTTTTTTTTGCAAAATTTGTCTAGGCGAGCATAATAATAATAATAATAATAATAGTAATTTTTGTTATTTCGTCTATATTTAAACAGATTTAGCTCGGGGTACTGCCCCCAATGTGCTGTAAGAATAATGATAATAATGTGCTAGTCTGACCCATAAATGATCGTAACAGGCATCCTATTAAAGGTATGATTCCAATTGGTTCAGGAGGTTATGTCAGACAGGTTCTAATAACCAATTCCTCTGCCAAAAAACCAACCCGTTAGTGATGGATCAAGGTTCATGCCGAGAAGTTACGGAGTAACTTTGGACACGCATTAGCTGTATACATTTACCTTATAATACACCAAAAGCCACATATGCCTCACACCAAACTTCATTTGAATAGCCAAAATAACAATGAGGTTGAAAAACAAGGCACGTTACTGGAAACTACAAGACTATGCTTTCAGTCATTCACTATAAGCGGCTTTACTGCCAAAAAAAACGATTGGCACCGCCTTCAGGCAGCGGTTTCTGCTCACAAAAACCTTCATAGGCCATCAGAAATCCGTTAAGACTGCAAGAGTGAATCTAAGAAATTATCCACGTATTTGCAGGCTCTACTGCTCAGACTGTAGCAACGCAGCTTTTCAGAACAATTAACAGATTTGCCAGTTTTTAACCAACAGGAGGTCTTAGTAAATGACTTCGTTTGGATTCGTAGAGCGAGAGTACGAGACGCGAAAAGGGAAAGCTGAATGTCCTTGACGTGGTGCGCTCAGCTTTAGATATTAGTTCTTCTTAAGAGACAAATAGCGCGAATGCAAAAATGCTTTAATTACTGACTGCTGCCGCCGCTGCCCCCGGTTCTGACGTAATGCGTTTAGGTTTCGTAATGTGATAGCGCACATCTGCGTGCTAGGAACGGCCAAGAAGATCCTGAGAATGGCCTTTATGCTAAGGCCACTCAAGCCTCCGTAATAGTGAATGAGTCATATTTTCTTATGCAATATAAGGCCAACTTAGAGCCCTGTACAACGGTAACCCCAGAAACAACATACATGAACGTCTCAGTTTGTTCTGTTATGGACATAAGCGTTGTTATTAAGTTTGATTAAATGTTCGATATGATATTTTAGTAAAATTTCGATCACGTTGAAGTAGTACTCAATCACGTATGTCAAAAGTGTGACACAGCTTCAAAATGTACAGTATCGGCCGCATCGGCAACAGGACATCATTAGACCTGCAGCTCTAGTCCTGACAGCCGGTAGTAGGCGCATCGAGGAGAGAATGTTCATTAACGCATAATGGCGAGCGTCGGCACGAAATAAATTTGCGCGATTCGTTAGAATGACCACATTCGAATACCCTGTTTAATTAGTGTTGGCGTTGAAAAGATCAGAACGGCGTTTTCAGTTGGCGACGCCTACCTGAACCAATAGCGGTGTTCGACTGGATGTGTCCAGAACACGTACTTTAAGAGCCCTTGTATTAATAATACGTGCTTATCGTACGTAAACTGTGTATCCCAGTTAGGCCTTGATCAAATGACCTACTGTTGCTCCTCGCTTGCCCAAAGCTGTGTGTGATCACAACATATGCCTTATTCTTAGCTTTCGGCTCGAAAAGGACTTCTTTAAAATGAAGTGTTCCTTAATGAAGATAATACTATTTCTTTCCCATAGCCGACCTTCAGCATACTCAAGCTAGAGTAAGTATATGCTACAAAATACGGGCCGCATGTAGTAAGGCTATTATAAAATTCGAAAATGCATATGGCCCTTTAATTTTACGGAAAAAGACAATTTGCTAGCAATTCAGTTTCAGGCTTATACAGCGGCACATAATGTATCTTTTTCTCTATCTTGGGATAATATCTTTCTCTATTCATGATCTTCTAATCGCTAGCGACTCTTTATTCGAACAGCTTAAACAAGAAAATACCTGCTTATCCATCAGAAATGTTTGGCTACCTTAATGGAAGGCAACACGGTTTGTTATCGTTCCATTGCCTTTGCTTATTGTGGGTCGCTGCTTTCCTTTGTTACTGTCTCCTTGACACGAATGGAGGAATATTATAAGTGCTTGCTCTGCCAAGGTAAGGTTTCTTCAGTCTTGCCACGAACATGCGGCCCTGCTCACTGAACAGAAGCGGGTTTCAAACGTGCCCTGCTTACCAACGATGATGAGACGTTCCTGTGGATTGGATTAGTGCGGAAGAGACGACAGTACTTGCAAGATGTGGCCGGATTGACCTCTGATCGTGCAAAGTCAACGTGGGTCGTCATGGGTCTCTAAGTTCTTAAGAGGTTTGGTTTGATCCCAAGGACGAATCTATAAGCAGCGTTTTCTTCGTAATAGGCAGAGAAATGCAAAAAAAAGTCGTGGGTTAGAGCAAAAACTTCTGATCCTGTTTTTATTCTGTCTCGTAAACGGCATAAATACGCTGCGTAGAATAATCACGTTTTAAGATGAAAGATTCGTTCGTTAGTTTTTTAAAATAACCTTTTCTATTGCAACGGTGATAAGGTAGCGTATAAGCTTACAAACGTGAGGTACCGAGCTCGATCTACAGCTCAAACGTAATGGTTTTTACGAATCATTTGTGTTCTTAATAGTTTCGCGAAGCTACCGTCACAGATGTCGTTGCACTTTCCGTCTGCGAAAAAACGTTTTGTATATATATATATATATATATATATGCTCAACCTTGGCTCTACAGTGTCACTAAAGTTTACTGGAATGCTTATTTAGTTAATAATAACATTTTTTAAAACGCCACTTTTCGAACTTTATTTATTGGGATTAACCGAATTGCTTATATCAGCGGTATTTTTGATAAATTTTAATTACAAGTTTTTAAAATATTTTTTTAGAAAGTTCGGTACATGATATACAAACGTATTATGTACTCTACCCATGTTTAAACAAAGCTCTGTTTGAACAAAAGTTCAAACCTTTAAAGTAGAACTATGTTCAAGTGTATATCCTCCTATATATCTGTGTAAAAATAAAAAATAAAGAAACAATTTTACAGAACCCAACAAAGGGCATTTTCTAGCTTTTATAGGGGCTAAGAGTTTTATGGGTGTTATTGCCAAACACTGAATGCTTTTCATACGTCCTCGAACAGTGTTGGTGTGTAAATGTCCTTGACACAGATAATGTTTTTTTTCAAATGCAGTTCAAAATGCAGTCATTTCCCATCATCCAGTATCGTAGACCACCGACCCAGAGTTCGTTCCCATTTCTACGACTACGTCATGCCAGTAATGCGGAAGCTGCATACGTCGTATTGATCAGACTGCATAACAAACCTATTTTTTGTAGTTCTCAAATCTGACATCACTAAAGCAACCTTTCTGGCCCAACATCGTCAAGGGACGCTATCGAACAAAGGCCCCAATTGATCGCGGTACGTGAGATATATAGAACGTACTTCGTTATCACAAGCCATTCGACAGCCAGGTCTAATAAGGATAGAAAACTCCTGAAGTCTCATTCAAGAAGGATGCAAACATGCGTCTCGATATAGCGCATTTCAATAATCGTTCACAATCACGCGTTTACCTGGTGTTTTGGAATTAATGGTATGGATCTTCAATAATGATTCCCCTCTAAATTTCAATCGAATGCTCTCAACTGATGAATGATGTAATCAACTAGCGTGCTAATACCAATCAACACCATAATTTTATGCGATGTTATAGACCTACGATAGCCGTACTCGCTTAGGTATCTCTATAGCGCATCGGTGTTGAATCCCGCCGAACTAACGATTACCAAGTCATCATAGTGCGTCCAGGAGTGGCCTCAACACAGGCTACGGAACTAACTGTTTCAAAAACCACAAAGAAGAAACGATCATAGCTATAGGATCATCGAAATACCTCTTTTTGGAGGTACGACACCTCTTGAGCGATATTTGTTGAAAAAGAATTGTTTCCCTTATTGTGTACATATCCAGCGAGCTCATCAACCGGAAGTCGTAACGAATATGTTTCTCTATAGGCATTATGATTGCAAACTGAAATATTAAGACAAGATATCTATACAAATGTATTGGATGTATCTCTACAAGGTGTGTTCCCTTACGCGCTGTCATGTTGAGGAGCGTTTTTTTTTTGCTACTTCGTCTGTTCTCCATCAAAAACAGAGCCGCGAAAACATGCGCTTTCTAAAACTGTCACTACCTTACCTCCAAACGCTTAGCGTGACGACACAGTGCCGAATTCAGCACATGTAGAAACGTCACGAAGCTATGATAGACTTCCTGTATCATTTCGATATGTATTCGAAGTCTACTAGCATCAGCTCCCTTTCAAATTCAGTACGCAAAGAAGTACATCTAATTGTATTGCAGCTGGATATCAGCTACGTTGCTGACTATAGGCAGGATGCTGACGGTGTTTGCGCTTCAAGTTTAAGTAGTGGCTAGTGTATCTGCTCCATGTATGAAGCTTATAGTCGGCGGCGTAATTTGGATATTTGCTTAGATCTTCTAAGAAATGTAGGAGACCCTGTAAGCAGTTCTACACATGTACGGCGTGCGTGTGATAGTCGCCGTGAAGCAGAGCATCGTTAGAACGAAACTTTCAAAGGATATTGACTCTCCTCTTCGACTGAATGGACTTTCGTCCTCTCCAGATGACATCCGTGACAATCGGCAAAAAGAGGCGCTGACGATTCAAGAACTATATCGTATTGTACTGTGCTTACTAACAATATAGATCATATGTGAACTTACAGATGCCAATATGTGTCTACAGTAAATATTATGTCATAAAATAAAGTAGACTTTTACTAAAATGTACAAATGTAGGTTCGCTAATAGAGGTCCGAAGGTTATAATATCCAAAGAAGAGAAAAAGAGAACACTTAGCTTGGGACAATAAGGAATATATTGATCTATAGGAGCGGTGACAATTTTCGCGAAGCTACATCGTTTGTAGCTTTTCTGCTTTCGACTAATAATAATATTGCAACCATATTCATTTTTTAACAATTCAGTATTGGATCTCGATCGGGCGTACGTCTCGGATTAGGCCTTAACTATAAATTACGAGACACAAAACACATGCTCAATTTGGTAATAAGTACGCATAAATAATTACGTTTGACGCTTCCCGTCATACTCTAGCTGTCACTTATTCGTTAGAAAACTAGTGCTCAATCGTAGTAGCGTACGCGTATTAATAATCGAACCACCAAACTTTGATCAGAAGTCTTCAACGTCCCGTTATCAGCATTTCTTACAAACGTACAAAAAATCAACAACGTACGGTATTTGCAATGTTCTTTTTACGAATAGATACCATTTCCACTCCAATTTTCCGTAACGTTCTAGCATATAATCTAATCTTGCGTCTAATTAAATCTGGAATTTCATCGGCGGTTACATTACTCCAATACCAGCTGATTGGCCAGGTCCGTGAGAACGCACTGGCTACGAAGTGCAAATGCTCTGACTGGCAGGTCTGCGATAGCTCATTGACTAAGAGAAATTTGCATGGCTATCTACGTCATGCGTCTGTCACAGGATCTTGTTGGAAACGCGCCCATATGTCATGATTGTGTACGAACGCTTTTTTACCTTATTGCAAAAGTAAGCAGACCTGTCCCCTCTGGCGCACAAACTTCGCTTAGCATAGCTCCCCCGTATCCTACGTGGCTTCAGACCCCTTCGAGAGACATCAAACTGTTCCACGAAACTATATGCACCTCCAAATCGAGAAACCTGGGCTGGGTCCATCTTTTTGGTTCCTGTACCCCCACCACTCAGCAGGACACTTTTGGCGGCTTTTTTGCCGTGCTAACGACCGGCCTGCGTTGCTTTTCTAGTATCTTTTGGTCAGCGAAATAAATTTCGATTTTCCGCAACATAAGGACACGAACCGTTGCACGCTATCTGTAAGTGGACGACAATGGGCCAACTTATTGGTCGCGCACATGCTGAAACCTATGGTCTCAGTCGGTTGCGCCGCTTGGGGTTTAATGAATCTTCGGGCTTCTAGGTACCCCAGATCTATTGTTATCTCAATTCTGGTCCTAATTATTACATGGCTGTTCCTGCTTCGTTTATACTACCCTGGTAACGAAACGGAGGACGAATACGTTTTGATCCGCCACCACATATTGGCTATAAACGCCTGTTAATTAGTCGGAATGTCATTAGATTGATGAAGTTTTCATCTAATAGTCAGTAGTTTCCAAAGTAACTTTTAATCGAGCCTATTACGACTCAGGACCTTTTTGTGTTGACCTTAAATGCCTTCCGCTATTTCTTATTTATGCCTTTTTTTATTCACTATGAGTATAATCGTAAGTTAATAAAGTAACTTACTATTCTCTATTAAAAAATTCTCATCACAAGACTGCATTGACTTGCATGTGTCCAGCCATATTAGAACCAAAAAGTTACCGGTTTGAAGCCCTTGGGGCTACCGCCTACTATATTCCGCGGGCATTTAATTACACACCTCTCGCATAGTATATATTATTGTCGAGGCTTGAACGAACTTTATCTCGCGTTCACCTTATATACAAGCAGCTACTTGCGAAAGCTATTGAAGTTTTCGCTGCCCTAAGCGTGCGTAAGGAGAGTTAGTAATCGGTGGCTGTTGTTACTGCTGGAGTAAAGGTGGTTTAGCTATCTAGACAGTCCAGCGGCCTGTATTAAAGTCTACCGTTTTGGGTAAAAGTTAATTCCTCAATTCGCTTGTGTTTTCAATAGCGATGAGGTCATACCGTGGAGGAGTAAACGATATGTACGTTACAGGGTAAACAACTTCCCTTACTTACACAAATGGTTTATGGTAGTTGTGTATATAAATATGTAGTCATTTTTAAGCACGCAAACAAATCAAAGAAGGTAAACTAACAGTACAAGTGGAATGGACAATGCGCAGGTTTTTTGCTGTTCTACCAATGGAATTTTATCACTTCGGTCAAGTCTTTACTGGGTATTTGACCGAAGCGGCAAGTAAGTCAGTACTTAAAGCCTGCACGCCTCTTGGCGATATCCTAGCAATAATAATTTGGCTTAGTAAATTCACTTAAGAGTGATCGCAGATCCGAAATTTATTTCTTTCGCATTATTTTATTATTTGCGATAAGGGTAACTATTGCGTACCCAATGTTATACCGCTGTTCCGTTAATTTTGGGTTTTGTGGAATCACCTTGTTGATTTCCTTTCTTCGATCGGCGTCAGCCATCATGTACAACATCTGCTTATATTTGCCCATAAAGAGCAAAGAGGATCGCTAAATATTTTCACATATTCGTAACTTTTTTGAACGCGAAGACCATAATTACGTTTTGTGTCGTTACCGGTGATTGACACACTATAGTGGAATTGAAGATGTCGCTTTTAAAGCATGTACTTCTCTCTGCGATGCCAACAGAATTTAATGGACTAGGTTCCCGCTGACTATGATTGTTGCGACATTACTATATCAATTTGCGTTATTTACCCCATTAAAAATGTATAAATTATTGACTACTATTGATTTAAAGCTGCGCTACACCGTCTTCCATAAGCCTGTGTCTGACAGTGCTTTTTGAGAAAACACTGAACAGTATATATTAGTAACTCTATTATTATATATATTCCAGTTACCTTTTTCGAAGACTATTTCGCCCTATTCTACATGATCGTATAAGTTGGCCTATTGAATAGTCACGATCTAAGACGCTGTTTCAATGGCCGCCAGTATCATGAGTTTGGTACCGCCCAGGCCTGATTGCTTAAGCTACCAATTTCAAGATTCACTTGGTCGTTTCCACTTTGAAATCTAGTTTGAACATGTAGCGCCTCGAGATGCGGTCGGAATTTGCTAAGCAGGAATATAAATGAACCCTCGACACACCTGATTACCGAAAATCCCGAAGAGATCCCCGACAGCAAGACTCTTCTTCTTGGCGCCGTCTTGGAAAGCGGCACAACTCCACAGCGGACCTTATTCCAAATGGAAATAGATTACCGCCAATAAATCTTATTTTCATGACATGCGTTGTATCCTGCTGTTGTAAGCAAGCTTTTGTGTATGTGCATTCCCGTGCTACCTTGAGGAGTTTAATGGCCACCGCAATCGTACTGCCTACGTTGTCATCGCAACCCAAGATCGCGAAGCCATTATTACGGAAGAGCCCATTAAGGGCAATCATCACGTAGATTACCGAATGAATAGAAAAGTTCTATCCACGTATAGAAAAACAGTTTTCAAACACTAACACACACATCGATGGTGGGCTAGTTAACACTGTTAGATATCAGGGTCGCTTGGAATTGCTCGTTGAAGTGCACACAACGTACGTAGATAGTAGCAGCAGCAATGGCGAGGTAGTTTTTATCATTTAATGTCAATTGTTGGCTTACCCAAGTTGAATAGTAATAATAGTCACGCCACAGCGGACTCGTGCGTTGAGGATCCCGAGGTGGACGCTGATAGACGTTGCATAGAAAAATGTCTTTAATAAACATGTAAAACCACATTGAACTTCCCTGTATCATTTAGGGTCTAATCTAATAATAGGGTCGATGCAACGACCTGACGTTGGTGTCGTCATCTTGCTTCAGATTTGCAAAAATGCCCGTCAACAGACTGCGCATAATAAAGCATAACTGCGTAATAAAGCTCGCTTCAGTCACCCCTTATAGTTTATTAGCGAGCACTTCTGACACGGTCATGAACCAATTCCGATCGACAGCTTGGGTCTCCTCATTACTTCTACAACATTCGAGTAGTCTCATTTAGGTAACACCGTAGGCGCTGAATAGCAATTAATTCTATGGGCTCAAAAAATAGCAGCAACTGCCCAAGCCTACTAACTTGTAACCAATGATTCACGCTAACTAAATCAATCGGATTTACACACTAACGGATCTCCAATTCTACAATTGCAGTTTGAGTTCAGCCAGCCGGATATTGCTATCCACACTCGAGCAATGCCAACGAGAGACTGTAAAATTGAATCAGCCTCTGACGGAGTAACCCTGACAGTCTCCATATTCAACGCGCACCCTTATGAAATGGATGCTGCAGCTTCGTAAGCTGTGAATCTCTACCGCTATCAACACTCAGCTATCTATTTCAAGACAGAAAAATCTAATCAGGTAAGATGAACCAGTTGGCACGCCTCCTTCACTCGTCCCTTCGTATCTGCGAAGTTCGTAAGGTCAAAGATGTTGAATAGATTGACAAATCAGTTTTGCTCCTAATGGTCAGCTGTCTTCATCGGGGCCGTATTTCGGACCATGGAACTTGGCTAGGACAATGTTCTCTGACTATCGAACGCCAGCAATCGAACTCGTTGGTCAAACCCAGTTAAGGTTGACTTGAAGAACTAGCCTAAGAACTCTAGAATATCGATTTGAGATTCGGGTAAAACGAATTTCATAGGTAACCGTAGCAATGTTTCTTGAATTCAAAGAAGCCAACAAAAAAGCAATCGAGGAAGCAATCAACTACTAGTCTGATTGAGATAGTCCTGTCTCTCGAGCAGGTGTTCAACTAGAAAAGAAAAAGGTGGTCCAGGCAGAATGTTCCGTTAAGCACTCAGACAAATAGAAATAGCGCGTTGCTAACAGAATAGCTATAATCGGCCTTCCAACGCTACACCTCTGTGTGGACGATTTCATATCATTTGACCAGCGACACATAGGCTGATATGATGTATATACGCAATAGTGTTTCCTAGTTAGTTTTGGAAGCATTTATATTCTGAAAAAATAACCATGTTTATGAATTTGGATGACCTAGTCCTATATTTTTATGATAATTGACCACAGAAAAATATCGCCATCACCGACTGAGTCGTTTATTTGTGCCTTTCTTATGTCATTTTTACGTAAAAAAGGCATAAACGAATGTACTGTATATATGGTATAAATAATAGAACCTGGAAACGAAAAATGCGCATGAGGCATAACATTATATATATGAGATATATACATATATCTCTGTGTTAAAAACGAATATATTTTTTATATTTAACGTCTCAGCACCCACATGCGTCGTTACTCTCTATGAACATTTTGCACAACCTTTATTTGTTTCCGCAGAATCCTGTCTGGTTCTGCAAACATGATCGTGTAATTGGTACCCACTTACCCTGTAAAGAGATTTCAACAGACGCTACTTGCTAGGCCTGAAAAAACTCTGTCTGTTACAATGTAAATAAATGGTACTCGAGGGTGAACGTCAGTGGAGCAGTTGCTGTTTCGTTTTCGAGCTTGAGCCGCCATTGAGCGGGGTGGCCGAAGAAGCCATTACCGGAACCACTCGTCGGTGCGGATCAGTGTGCGTAGAATAGAAAAATGTCAAGTGCACGCGGCAACAGAGTACAAGGTAGGCGGTTGAAGAATAACTCGCTTTCAGACGACGTTATATGGCAATAAAAGATCAACTATCATCGCGAAATACTGTTCTGCAAATTGGTATTATATAGGAAGAAACCCTCGTCATAAGAAGTTATAAGAGTAGGTTTACACACGGTCTAACTCGATGAGGATTTGTCTACAGCACGATTTTTTAATTCGCCATAGTAATCTTGTTGCTCTATTTTCCGTGCGAAAGTCCGTGCATGAAATCGACGTCATCTAGCTTAAAGATACTGCATCACAGTATATTTGCGCATGCCCTGCAATGTCAACACTGCTATATTATTAATAATATAGAAGTCTGCTGAGTAAATTCAAAACCTCGGGTTCAAATCCAATCATATATTCCATCAGCGATGGTCGAACAAGGGACCGAAAGGTTGGGCCGCATTTGTATTTGTACCCACTGCTCGTTCACAGCGAAAAACGAACGCCATATATATATATATATGTATATATAAATTGGAATTTCCTGTTATATTTTGTTTGCATAACTGTAATTAAGGAAAAGCAAACATTTCGACGAATTAATTTTTATATATCATAAAAATGCCATCATTGACGGTCGTGTTCGATATATCTGTCACCGCAGTTTCGGTTTGAACTGGAATTCTGAGCTGCTCATAGGTTCGCCTTTGTGATTCTTGTTTTTTGGCAGCACCGAGTGAAATCTCTCGCTTAATAAAGTCCTATAGATGATAGTGAAAAGGGTTCAAGCCTGAGTTGTTTGACGGCCCCATGCCCCTGCCTATCGCAGGGCACGTTCGAATTCTCAGAAAACCTAATCGATAAAACATAATTTGATACGCTCTTTTGTTGGAAGACGTATAGTCTTTCTATGGCGTATAGCTGAAACCTTCGTGAATAGTCCATGACATCGTGTGCTCATACTCACATCAAACTTCTTCACTAGCAATCTGATCGAAGCAGAAGAGTAACGAGAAATACACTTTTATAGGGCGGGGATATGTTTTGAAGTCTGCGCAATTCTGAAGTCGTTTTGAAGTCCGCAAATTCCCCGTTATTCTGAAAGCTGTTTTTGCTTCGTGTGCAATTGCATTCGCATTCGCAAAACGGTTAGCTGTCAACTTAGGAAAACCCAAAAAGTTTGTAATGCCGGTTGGACTTCGTTCAGCGCATAGGAATTAGATTACAACTATCTTGCCCGAAACAAAAGGCATTATTCTGGGTCGTGCCAAGTTTTTTTTCATTGTAGAAACAGCTTGCTCTAAAATTTGCTGCTACAAGCAGTTCTACTTAACCCATACACATATGTGCTATTGTGTGATTTCTATACCTGTTATATGTGTATATATATATACGTACATGTAAAGTATATTCTACAATGTTTAGTGCAACATTATGAGAATCATAAGAGGACGGTCGCATTCACACATGCCATCAAGGATGGGCGGCCCATCTTTTCGTGGCCTTCGTTGGCTTTCGCTTGGTCAGTTTTATACTGCGACAAAAGTGTACAGGAGCTACCGTGTTCATCTCATCTGTAGCATATGTTTACTCCAAGGATCGCTACCGTTGGCATCGTATTGCCCATACACGAGCTATTTAACAAAATCGTAGTCAAACACCCCGGTCCTTCACTATTGGCTATGGAGAATTCATGGCCTGGCTAGCCAACGCGATACAAAGGGGACTAGTGGGTTTTCCGATTTGTATGCGGAAAGCCACTGTTGTGTCATCGCCGCAGATGTTGCCACAGCAGCTACATTGGCAGAAACCGGTACCGAAAGCACTCTCGAATTCCGACATCTTTGGTCAAAAAACGAATGCGCGGGTCTTTTGTTTCGTGCGTTACTTTTTTCGTGGTTTGACTTAAAGGGGGTTAGGTCCTTCTACATGGAGAAATACGTATTGTCTCCGGGGCGAACCGACAGGCGGCATCGCCGATCTGGCTGGCGCTTTCGGCGAAGACCAAAATAAGTGCATCGGTTCAGAAAAGATAGGAGTGGTTCGAAAATGAGAGCGCTGTATGTGGCTTGCCGTATGTTCACTGTGGTCACTTTGCTGTATTCTTCTTCTATTGAGAATTATCATAAATCTAAAGTCGTGCGTTTCAAGTTCTTATTTGTCGTACAGTAACATTTGCTCTGACCGCTGCTTTGGCACGGCCTGCTTGTGGTTACTTTGTGCCTTGAAGGCCTTATAATGCAGTACAAAACTGTAGTACTGGTTATCTGAATTGTAGCACAACTGCAATCATTATTTTGCTTATTGCATAATTACAAATATCACGCTATGTTCCCTATAGCTGTCACGGCGGAACTTACTCCGGTAAGGTTTTGACACTGGTGCAAATGTATGTCATGGTAACTTCGACAGAGAAGTATAAAGCTGGCAAGTAACATATAAGGGGCGGACTTGTTTTTCGTGGTTTACATTTTACGACAGGGTAACCGCCCTATCGCAGGTTTGCTAAGAAAAAAAACGGCCCAAGTACTAGTCGTATACTAAATAACTAGTATATGTTTCACAATAGCTCCTCGCAATGGAGTTAAATTTTTCTTTACTAACACCTATTTTTTTTAACGTAAATCATAATTACTAAGTCAATATCTTCCCTCGTAAGAAGATAATACGATAATCGAAATAAACTATCTTCTTTCATCATAGTTCTTTTTTCGAGAGCTTGTCGATCCTTGAAATCATACTATCGATAGGTGTTATAGGGCAAAACTTGTACACACATAATGACGATCATTAAGCTTTCTCTCATTTTTCAAATGAGAACTCACTGGAAGGGTCTGCACGATTGCAAATGGCTATTATAATATCCTCAATCTATTCTATAAAAAAACAAACGTTTGCTATTGTCAAAAAAAATTGTGTCGAATAATGTATCACCTGCATATCTTGTGGCTCTTTCCTATTACATCGGGACCTTACACGAGTTCTAGCTCTACTTCAATCAGCAGCTTAGGTGTCGCGGTGATTCAGCCTCCGAGCGCTTTCGAAATTCATCGTCTGCGAAAACCCCAAATGCATATCTACCAAGAATATGCGTTTAGGCGGACCTGTGTTGCGCTGACCATCTGTAGGCTGTCTCCATTCTCCACAGTCTTGAACGGAACAAAGAAAGCTGCGTGCAGAATCTGGGCTTTATTCTTCCCTTTAGCTGTTCTTCCTCGACGGATAGCAGAGTCGGTAGTGGTTTGAGCTCGAGGCGAATTAGCGTACACATAGCTCGTACGCACGGTAATCGATGGAAGATCGTTTTGCTTTCGATTTCCTCTATCGGACGACCAGACGAACCTTAAGTTTCCCTTTTTTTCACTGTGAGAACACGCTTGTAAGTTGACCTGATTCGAATGTACTCCTAGGGCTGTTTTTGCTGTGATAGCCGAGGAGGCGAAACGATGGCTTGACCCATCCATAGATAGGCGTGTCTGAAAGGCTTCCGGGGTTGTTCATTCCGATGATCTAGTCCATATTGCTACGTCAGCGATTTTCTATTTTGTAAGGTCACAGACGTGGGTCGAATAGATTACGTAATTGAAGGATTGGATTTATAGACTTATAAGATTGTATCTGTTCATCTAAAGTTACGCACCCAAAACATAAGATACCTTCTTAATATTGCGAGTTTGTAGAACCAAATTCTACGTGGCTGAAGATGCTTTTTGAAGTGCTTTACGGAAAGATCACGAAGGTGTGTACGTAATCACTCTAATACACAGTGCTTAAATGAGAGGTTACTTTAGACATTTGGCATTTTAAACAGTTATCCTATCTCTGTAGTTTCGTTAACTGTTTCGATACCGCTACTTCAAGCTCCAATTAAATCCGAGTGAAATTAAACCGGGAATGACATAATCCGAAATAACTGACAAGCTTTATGGACTCTCACTTACAAATTGTCTTTTGTTGAATAAACGTCATTTGTTACAGTCTTGTTACAAACAAATGTTAATTTCCCTACTAATAATAAACCCGTCTAACTTTCGTAGATAATGTCACTTATTATAAATACATAATCGCAGTTTAAGTACACTTTGCTGAACCATTTCGCCAAATGCCAAATATCTACAGAAAAAACGTCTACTATTTACTGTAATAAAAAATGTCACGTCCATTTTCACTATTTAAACTGATAGGTATTGTTTCCAACCCAGACTGCACCCTATTTCTTGGGTTAACTTGAGTTCGAGATATAATCGTACTTTGTCGTCTTTTTTGATGAGGCTGATGACTTTGGTTGCGGTTTGTTTACGTTATGTAAATCTAACGAAGGAGCGCTTGAGAGCTCCGTGAGTAGAACAAGGGAATTCGGTAGGTCTAGAGTGCCACTTGCGGGCTTAGTCCAGAGTCTATTTTCCAATTAATTTTGTTTTACCTCGATGAAACGAAATTCTAATATATAATAATATATATACAATAGAGGTCGGGTCAACTAATCGTCAGCTATTCTCTGTTTACTATAATTTAACCGTTTTCTTCATAAAACAGTTTAAGCACAGTTTGTCACGATGGGAACACTTGTAAGTAAAGTGTAACATAATTTTTACAGAAATATGCAAAATGTACAGTCGATGGCATATCGACGAGGAAGATGTTGTTAACCATTTTTGTGTTCTTAAAGGGCGGCATTGTCTTCAAACACGGAAAATGATGAACAAATTGCGACTTTGGTTCATGTTCGACCAAATTAACTTCACGCTATAAGAAAAACAACTGTTTTTCTCTGAAGAAAAGTACTTGGCAATTGCTTCTACTTTTTACGCAGATTTTTCCAGAATGAGACTTTGGCAACCCAGGAACAGATCAGCCCAATTCGACCATTTCAAAAGGCCGATTCGTGTCCGACAGACAACATGACAAACAGGCCTAAACAGTTAAAACAGGACAAAATTTCAACGAATGATATAATCGTTTAAAGAATGTCGCAAGTTACCTTAACAGAACGAAAAACATCATTGTGATTTTGACACAACGCGAAGTAACAAAGATACTTATATACATATTGACTTCGTTGAAAATTGAATACGTGAATCTGATATTGGCTACCTATCTGACGAGGAAAACAGCTCTCAGTTAAATACTACGCGTAGAGTTCGCATGCCGTAAGTTGTTGGGTATTGAGATAACACCTGAGTCTGCCATTGGTTTTGAATTTGTTCAAAGCGACGTTCGGCAAGTCTTTCACCTAAAGGTTTCTCGTCTCGTGCTGATTCTTCGCCTGGGGTGCCTCGTAGCTTCCGGCTCTACGAGTCTTTTTGGACTTTACTAGTGAAGCGGAGAGATGCGAATGCTCAGCCTCGTAAACGAGCAAGCTTCATACGTGGTAATGCACTCGTGATGTATTTCTTCCACTTGAAAGCACTGATTTCCTCAAATGGTGAGATTCTATGCTCAGTCAAAGAAAAGACGAAACTTCATGTCGTTATATCGGCTTTCAGCGTGAAATCACCAAAAATCTAACGACCATTTACTAAAACCGGAAAATGCTTGAAGTGTCTTTTTTAACAATTATTTATTAAAATACTTCAGAATAAATAGGTTAATTTATTGATTATTAATACATTACATTAGTAACAAGGTAAAAGCAGAAACAACATATGCACACGTCTAAAAACGGGGTTTCTGCTTTGCGATCGTTATTTGTTTCCATTGGATCATTTAATGGACTATTGTAATCAACGTGTTAATATCTAGTAATATAATACAACAAGTATATCTTGGTGTACGCAATTTCTGCCCATAAAATATAACATAATTACGTCTTTCTCTGGCTCATTCGCATCGTTAAGCAACGTTTCGCCATCTTCATCATAAATCTGAGTTCAAAGCAGAACCCCTATTGTAATATTCTCGCTGTGTGCTCCTGTTTTATTAGCTTCATTTCCCCTTCTGCTATTTTGGGTTTTTTATATAAAACGCTACTTATAACGAAAGTCCACCAGTGTATTAAGGTTTGATGCAGCCTCAAAAGTTATATTAAAAAATAAAATTCGAATGCACGTTCTTGCAAAGGTTCTATGAGATGGTTGCAGATAACGCTGTCAAGCCACGACTTGCTAGCTTCCCAAGGCGTTACCTTGACTTTGATCCGAACGATGGGCATAATGGCTGGAAAAGCATTGCTGGAGGAAGCCAAGGTAATTAAACTATTATTTTAAAACAGTTTTCATTTATAAATAGAGCAGAAAACACCACTACTGCCTACTAGTTTGTTGCCCTTAAAATTTCATTGCCTTCAAAAGATTCTACATAAAACCTTGCCCGTGTAGGCGAACAACTCCTTCAATAATGAAAGCTATTAATAAAGAATTAAATGATGGATTATTAACTCACGGAACTCACGGAACGATATAGGTACTCAGTCTGACAGGCAACAAATACTAACTAGAAGGCTAAGGGTGATGACTTTAGGAACTTTTACAATGTCTTGACAAAGAGCTATTCATCAATGGATAAGGCAAGCAACGCTAATCGTAAGCCTTATGATGGTAACTTGCGGAAACGTTTTTACTAAATACAATCGTATTTTATGTTGTAATCTATGGTTGAAAGACATATAGGCAGTAACGATTTCACCTGAATTGCAACAGAAAGCGATACATTTGTAGAAAAGTCTTTATTTACAAAGAGTATATTTAAGATGGACCGCGATATTTAGACTTAGAATATAGGGAGAAATCTCTTAATCTGAACATGCTAAAAACTTTCACTTCTTTTACAGTTAACGATAGGGAAAGATTGTTACTCCTAACAGAAATATAATTATTTTTACAGGCGCATAATTTACTGTTCATGATGGCTCTATAAAAAAGCTTTAAGTATGTATACCAATAAAAATTACGTTTCGTACAATAAAACACACTTCAGATTCAGTCAACAAAATTTAAATAAAACAAGAAAAATATAGTAATTGAAAAGAAAGTTAGATAAATACATCTTGGTCTTAAAGAGAAGCAATGCCCCTTATATGAATCGACTTCAGTTATAGCACAATGAACATAGAACAGAATGATACTTACACTCCTTCAAAACTAACTCCACGGTACCCTGGTACGAAGTTATAGTTCGCACACACTGACACAGTGAACTGGATCAAAATAAACTTAAATGTTTCCATTTTTATGCCCGAACCGAAGCGTGTTCCTACCCATATTTCTCCACGACCCAAGAAATGTGTGATAAAAGCGTTTCGATAAATAAATTCACGTTATTATTGATAATATACACCGGCCTTACACATTCACTTCGTTCGATTAGTTTATGGAATAATTAAATTATATAAATAAACAATATTTGGATTTTCCGGATTATCCCTGAATCTTCGACCGATCGTCCAATACCTTTGAGGTGTGTAACAGGCAACAACTTAGCAAAATGTTAGGTCGAGTATACACTGGTAGCACCTTGATAAGGATTCTGCTAAACTCCAACCAAGAGAGTGAACTAGCGACCCAAGTGACCCAAAACATTGTCTCGCATCTGATTCATTATTTCTAAATCAAAGTGATTCACAGACTCAATTTAATTTATTCTGATAGAATTCGTTAATTTAATATACAACTCAGATTACTATTTCGTTGTTTTAACAGTTCACAATTCCAGCATAGCGGAAAAATAACTTGAAAAAAGCCATTAGTATAGCTTATTCTACAACAATTTCGCATTTGGTTTTTTTAATCAGGCGAAATTCGAGCAAATCTCTTGGAACACAGAAACAGTTTATGATTATTAGTTTTATTAGAGTCTTTTTTTTTTACTGATTTACTTACTGATTGAAACGTCTCCTATACTTGTAATACCACCAAAAGGGTGCTGGAAATGATAGCAATTGAATTTATGGAAAATATTAGTAAAATTAATTTGATCAGAATGACGTTAAGTAATGTTGCAACCTAACAAAACAAACAACACCTGGAGATGCCAGCAACAATACGATATTGAGATAAGAGTTTTACACAGGCAACAATGGTGATTCACTTTTACACGAAACTTATCAGTACTTTTATGGAATTATTTTTAACCTAATAAACAAAAATTTTATAAAAACAATAACATAGGTTTTTGATAAAGTAAAATATGGTAGCAACGGTATAGCGCTTAAATACGTGAACTGATTTATCGAGGCGATCACGTTGACCGATAGTAGTTATTTTCGTGTTCATAATATATTAATATATATTTTAGCAAGCAGTATTTAATAATAAATAAATGATGACACCTGTTATTCTCAATGGTTGCTGTTATGAATGTAATAAATACTTATCACCAAATTCGTCTGCTACTGGGCTCATGTCCAGGTCGCGCGGTTTTTTCGACAGCTGTACCCTTTCCTCAGCTGTTGCAGCTTATTCGATCTAGATGAAAGCAACTATTGCTGATAGCTGAGAAACTATTGTTTAACAAATGTTGCTGACACCTGCGTGTACAACGAGTGTTACATTGTAAAGAATAACTGGTATACCGCCAAAGAGAGTGCCAGCATGTGACAAATATATCGCCGGTATGATGAACTTCGCCGACAACGTCGAACGAAAGTGCAGAGAAATTCACTGAAGATGGTGCCACGTGTGACCCAACTACGAGTGCAAAACTCAATTAGAAGGTTATTCAAGACTAGTCTGGTGTACCCGTAGAGAAAATTACGTAGGTGAGAAACCGTTATGGTTAGGAAAAATATTTTACCCGCGAAAATTTTGGACGCGATGCAATCGACTAGTTTGAATTTGCGTGCATCGGCCGGATCGTCGAATCAGTACCAGTGGGAACAATGTCCCTTCGACTTCACGATCGAATGTGCCGATGGAATTGTTCATGCTCACGGGAGCATCCTCATGGCATCATCCGACTATTTCAAGGCGCTCCTTTCTGGATCAATGGTTGAGAGCAAATCGCGAAAGGTATATCTTAAACATATATCGCTAGTGGACATGACTAAAATCATCGATTTCAGCTACGAACGGCCTGTTGATCTGGATGCCGAAAGCGCTTTGAGTCTACTGATAACAGCAAGATATCTGCAAGTCCACAAGTTGTTTACAAAGTGCTTAGGGGTAGTGAAAGCTCATCTGACCTTTAACAGCGTGCTTGAAATACATCGATTTGCGAAACAGTATTGTTTAATCGATCTCAGAGAAGTTGTCTTCAGTTATATGACAAAGAACATTGTGTCGCTCATGGCCATCGATCAGTTTCTATACGACCTCGATGCCAATCTTCTACGAGCTTTGCTCGAAAGTGATGAACTGAGTGTGCCAGACGAAGATTTCGTGTTTAACTTTTTCAAGGCATGGTTTAATAGAGATCGGGAGGCTCGAGTAGAGTACGTAAACGAATTCAAAGAGCTAATACGATTTCCTTTCCTTAAAGTGGCTACCGTGGCAACCTTAGAAGAGACCTTTGGCCCGATTAAATTTCTGTTAGAATTTCGAAAGGCTGAAGAGCATCATGAAGCAAACGTGCGACGCTGTGGGGACGCCCTCATGGACCTCTTTCGATTTGCGTTTCTATCTACAACGTGTCTTGGCGTTCGTTTAAAGGAGACTCTCGGTTCAGCCATTGGCCTAGACGAACCAGCCAAAATTGGACGAAACCTGCAGCTGTCCGCGTTTCGACGTCGGCGGTACACTCAGACCCACTGTCATTTTCTATGGCAACAGGAAAATCATGACACTCCCCATCCTCACCGTTTGGTCCTCACGTGCAATGTTCTTGGAGAATCCCAAAAGGTCCTTATGCACGGGAAGTGGATGCAGATGCCGCGTCTAGAGGATGTGGTGGCTAGCGGCCATACCCTGTACTCCCGCACCTGTAAATCAATACACAGTTACAGGGCTAACAACAGCAAAATTCATATAAATGCAAAACACGATTCCCTACTCAAGCCTGAGCAGATATATAAAGTTCGAAATGTGCAGCAGGAATACCCGTTTCGGCTGTGTGCGACAAAAGGCGGTGTTTTGCATATGATCTCAAATCCAAGATCACCAACTATACATGTACTTAATACAACTACTGGCCAATTTAGAAGGCTAAAGACCACCAACAGCAGGATCGGAACACAGCCATTCATTATTGACTCTGGTGATAAACATTTGTCCGACCAATTCATATTTGACGAGTTTAACAAGTGCTTTATCGACCCGGTAACAGGAGCTCTCGAGACGCCCTCCAATCCACCTCTGGCTAAGGACGGCATCCGTTGGTACTCGGCAACACAACGAGGTGACACCGTCTTTCTTTGGTACGGTTCATATAAGACAAAAAATCACTTCATGAGTGCGCTGAGCCTATCCACTGGACAATGGAGCGGAGTGATCGAAGTGCGCGACCGCAATATCGCCCTGGGTCATACGAACTCGTTAGTTATTCAGGGTCGAGTCTACGCCATAGTGAAGTTCCGTGAATATCACCGATGGAGGGTCATTAAGCGGATTACTATACATATGCTGGACGAGGAAAATGGCGTCTTTCAACGAGTGCAGGAGCTGTCGTTCCGAAATAGCTGTTTAGTAGGTATGGCACCGGTCGATGCGGCCCCTCCCTGTTCTATGGATACATGGCTCTCTGCGGAGATTCGCAAACTTCCAGACGAAACACCGAGTCAACGAGCATTAATTAAGCAACTAAGAGAGATTGTATGATAGAATGCTAGTACGGCCTGTGGATAGTTCGGCAACTGTAATTTTCGTATTTCCAGTGAAATTCAACGATTAATGTTGGATTTATTTGCCCCCGCACTCGTTACAGCCTTGAGTCAAACAGAATTAAGTTAACATTCTAAAGTTCGGAATAAACGTGTCACTTACATGATTTTGTTTAAGCTCTGCTCACCTGATTTTTATCAATAATACATCCAGTGTTCAGTGAGAAGCTTCTGTGAGTATCCCTACTAGCAAAAGAATATACAATTATGAGTAACTGTTTGTAAATGTCCGCCATCCGATCTGTTTACGCATACAGGGAAGAATGATGCTTTGTGAGAGGTTTTGTACCATTGAACAAATGTAGATAAACCCATAATTACTCATAGAAAGCACAGAAAGATATGTAGTGTAGAAGAAAAATAAATGGCTTATGGTAACAACGTAGAGATGTGTTTATCATTTGCCAATAACCACGTTTTTTCCATATATATATATACATTCATATGTGTTTGATATCGACTTGACACACATACATACACAGTACAGACTATGTGACGTATGCCAGAACATATTATGGTTTTGCGTGTGTATGGTAAAATTAAGCCTCCAAAACGCACATAGATCAATAACCGGTATGACCACGGTAATGGCGTATGATGGTAGTATTTCCATAAACTAATTGTGTTTAACGTGTATATATACACGCCAAACAACGATCTCTGATGGTGGTCTGTCTATGCATAAATGGCAGGTAAATTTTTTTTATTAGCCTAGTAACGTAACTGTGTTGAATAACAAAGTATTGAGCCGTGCTTTCTGTTACGTTCAGGCTACGTTTCACTTAACTGCAATAAACCGTGTAGTGCACGGTCGTTTGGACCTTATCGTCAGTCTCGTATACATATAGTGACATTCTTTGACGACAGACTTGACATTTTATAGCCCTTCACAAACAAAACAAGTATTTTGTTAATTTGCTTACTTCACACAAACACGTTACTTATGGACCTGACGTTTATAGACAAGCCTTACACTATCACAGCATATGTCGCTTTTTAACGATATTGGTACGAAGTTTATCGCTACTAATAATTTCCTTCTACATAATCTGAGATAAGGGGCTGATTTTTCCATCATGAACCGTTATGGCGAGCAGTCAGTCGTACATCGAAACATGATGAAATCTTCTGGGGTGTTTCATGGAACCATCTCACTCACCTCTGAAGCTCTCCATGTTTTAAATTTGCGTCGCTCGATCTCGTGATATTCTATTGTACACCAAGCGCAAGTGGAAGTGTTACGATGTCAGATGATTTACCGCTCTAGGGACAGCAGAATCCGTTTGTAGTACGTAATATAGCCTATAGAATTTAATTTATCTGACACGGATCATCATAAGTATGTAAACAATTTCAATTAGAGACGAACAATTATTCGATTTGTTCTAATTAACCTTGTACGTGTTAGCTAAAGTAATGCTAGTGCTGCTTCCGAGCCACGTCGTAATAAAAACAGTCGACGCTCATGGAGAAGACCCCGTAAACGGGCTAGTTAACGTAGAAACGTATTAAAAATAAAGCCTAAACGCCAAAAGTAGAGCGGCGCGTGTAAACAAAGCTATAATAAAGTACTGTGTCTATAAGTACGGCAAGATTCAAGCAAGTTTCCATGCTAGTCTTAGCTGAGGTATTATTATATAATAAGATAATATTATGTATTATCGTCATAATAACTACGGTGGTAATTATTAGTTTTATAGGCAGAGAATACGCAACCTAAGCAAAATGCAGCTTAACGCCGCCTGCAGATATAATCTAGTTTCGGCACTGTAATCAGTTCGTAGGCGGTCCTACGCCGGCCTGATCTATAGATAAACGTGTTTAAGAGAAACAGGCCATCGCTGAAAAGAGCCCAAACGACTGATGTTCACTCTAATTGCTCCATGGAAACACAGTTATCTGTCTGTCCTTGATCTGCTAACGAATACTTTAGGCAAAGGATCATCGGATACTTGTACATGCAAGTCGACTCGAAGAGCTGAGGAGGATTTATGCAGATGAAGGAATTAAAGGCTACAAATAGCTGTTTAATAGAAACTTGTTATGCAGGTCTCTTGTAATGCAGGCAGAGTAGTTTACTAAAAACATTTTAAAGCTCTCTGATGGTATTCAAAGGGCGCTCGTTAATTATAGCTGTTGCGACACACATCTGAAGATCAGAAATGAGAAAAGTACACGTACAGATTGTTGAATAGAGACTTCGGTAACCTAATGAAAGAAACTGCGTTCTTCACTCGAATCACTTAAGAGCCCTTGCCATGTACGAAATAATTTGCGACGTTCTAACAAAGTTAGCGTTGTATCTTCACCACTAGCCATTAACTCTAGTCTCTAATAATAAACAGCATTAATAAAACGCGAAGTAAAACAGAGTCTTGGATAAATTTCGTACACAATTCCAAGTTCGCATCCGACAAACAACAAGCAAGCTTGTATAAACAAATATTTAGTTTTCTATTTAATTGTACAAGGAGTAGAACAAGCACATATAGGAAACAAGCCAAGATAATAACTGTATGAGATTTATTCTGAAGTTAGTCCGTAAGACCACGAGTGCCAGATCCGAAACATTGAGAGCTTTTGATTGTCATGCCAGAGTGAAATTACCATGTGGTCTGAAGGTCATTTGTGTAAGAGATTGTCATCCATGATGAGTGCTACGTGTGGATCTGATGACTGCTAGTCCTTACGTCTCTTGACAGCTGGTCCCATTTTTACTGTACGTATCGATCAACTGCTATAGCCGTCCATCGTCCTTAAATAACAAGGTTAGTCTTCTATATTTCCGCTGAGTGTCTTCAGTGTATGCGATGTACATCGCTACGCTCTGTGTTTATAAGAGACATCATTATGAGCCCAACGATAGGTTGATAGAATTTCTTCTAGGATAAAAGGCGCCAACCAAGACTTCATATTGTCGCCATTGAAGCTGCATTGGCTATCGTGCGGATCGATTGGCAGTCGACGTCTACCACGACTCGATCCGGCCACTGGAATTAAACGTGCACAGGCAAACGAAGCTTTTCGGACTCCATAATCGAACATGTCGATATAAAAAAACAAATCGGATCCAACTGTGTCAAAGCGCTTTCTGCTGGATCTATTGGACTAGACCCATAAGTATGGCTGATTTTTGGTACCGACAACCACTGATTTTGTCTACATGTAGTGTTCTTTAACCCAAATGTAAACGGGTTTCTGACCTTGCTAGTACATCATTGGGTTTAGGAAAGCAATATAACGCACAACATTCAGTGTAAACTTTATTTTTTCATTCATTTTTTGTTTCTTTTAAATTACTTTCTGTAAAAGGTGAAACTTTCATTAAGGTTCGCTATACTTTTCCAGTCATTATAGGATTTGGATCCTGTACATGTAAGGCTCACTTAAAGTTCTTTTTTTTAGTTGCATTACGAAATTCGAAATAACCTAGAACAGATTGCATCCCTTTTTTTAGGTTTATATAAAAAAAATTTTCCCCCATTCTAAGCAATGTTATTAATCATTATATAGCCTTAGATACCGGTTTTATTGCTATTTATCTGTGTGGTTCCGCTTCAAGGCTTGGCCTCTATTAGTTGTTGGAGAATGATACTTTTTGTTTTTTCCGATTATTTGAATTTCTTAATTCTCCGAACTTAAGCGTCTTGCTCTTCAAGTTCCCATTTACGGTGTTTCCGCAATAATGCCGTTAAATATGGGTTACGAATGAAACGCGGCATACTTAACAGTTTGACAGGTTTATCTCTCATATTACGTATGTATCATAAATATTTTTGCTATTATTTATTCGGCTGCTGTTTCAGAAGGCAATTTCGACTGCTAATATTTCAGAAATTTTCCTATTAAAAAGTCGATATTTTTAAAATGATTATCTTATGATATAATGAGATATTAAAATGAGCAGTGTTTATTTAGTGAGTATCGTGGATGATAGATGCTTCTATTCTGGATTTCTTCAAGCCCTTCTCGAATGAGAAATTACCAGTCTTCGATGGTTAATGTGGAGATTTTTCGTTGTCATTAACTGACGGTACAGTACAATCGTAACCGATAAATCAGCCCACTGCAACGGATAATACCTACACTAGACCATCGAACGTACCCCCTAAGTTACTGCAGCTGTAATGTCCTATTCATTCCACTGATCAACTCGCCGCTGTAACCAAGGGGAAAATCCAGTTTTCATCATAGTCAAGCATTCGATGCAAAAATCGATCACCGTTGTTGGAAAAAACAAAAGCAGGCGCCCTGTAGCCTTGGTTTTTCATTTTCACTCAAATTATGTGGCACTCAGTTAAGGTCCGCCGGGTTTTAGCACAGTTTCAACTTTTCGTTGCTCAGCTGTGCAAAAGATCTTCGACGGGACTTGAATACGAGGTCCTGTTAAGTTCAAAACTACAGTGTTTAGATTTTTCAAACCAGTACAGCAAGCAGGTCTTCAAAATCAGGGCCGCAGTCCCAAAACTGATCATACGGTGCCTGACCGAAAAAGCAACGCTTAGTACAATCCTTATCGAATACAAGGTTAATACGACGAAACATCTCAGCACTCTAGTTTCAAGTTGAAATTCATATACACAACTGAGTTTTTCTTATTTTTCATCTTCTTCACGACAACTCATCTCCTGAAAGCCCGAAGTGCCGCTATTCGAGTGGGCGGTCCTTAATTTCAAAAAAACTGTGCGTGCGTCTCGAATACACAAAAGTGCTACATGGAAATATCGCACCGCTATAAAACGTTGTCATTTTGAAATTTAAGGTTAACGTTTCTTGTGCCCCATACTGAACCACCAAAAAGTTCAATAACTCATCCATGCATAGGTTATACACGCAAATTAATAGCTTAATACAAGGGCAAACGTGATGCCAGGCGTTCTTGTTATATTGAACTTCCAAAATTTATGAGAAGATTACTCGTTGAGTTACGCTATTGCTCTTGCTTTCGTAATGTTCATTGAGAATTCCTTGCAAGTACTACTATGGCTTTGCTGAGGCTATACAGTCATACGGATTCGAAAGTTTTCCCACTGCAATTGGTCAAAGTCCTTCATATTGATAGAAGGCCATGTAAACAGGCACTTTTGTTGATTAATACTGAGCTGATTTTGAGGTTAAATATTGACTGGATTTTTGATCCTTCATCGGCTAGCTGTTCCGTAGGAACCTGCGTCTCTTTTCGATCAGACACTGTATCATCAGTTTTGGGACTGCGGCCCTGATTTTGAGTACCCGCTTACTTGTTCTACGCTTTACTGTAGACAAAGTTTTCACATCTGCCACTTGCCTGAACTTTGTATAGAAGTCCAGGCAACTAGAATGTAAGATTGAATATCTTCGGTCCATTAACGTTTCCGTTTCTACAATATCGATGTCATCATGCGAGTCATTGATTTTGCAACTGAGAACAGCCCGGACTGGTCCCCCAAGCCCAATATTTCTCAGCTAAGTACTGCAGAAACCAGCCTTTTCATTTCTGAAAGTAAATGCGGTACTAAACCTACAATAAAGGTAAGCCACTTCTAGCATCGAAAGGTAAACCATCGTAAGTTCAATAAAAACGTAAGGAGGGTCGATAGAAATTAATAATGTAATAGGTACTAAAATAAGCAATTTGTGTCTGATTTTTCAACGAACATTCAACGGAATCGTGTACTCCGAAGCAACAACTAGATTATACGTCTGAAAAAATATACACATGTGAGTTCTAGAAAATTCACGAAAAATTTTCAAGTCATTTTACGCATGATAGGGTCCCGCATCGTTTCAATTGAACTGAGAAATGACTACGCTTACTGAATTCTGCGAACCAACTCAAGTTCTAATTTCAACGCCCTACGCGACCACGTTCAAATCGTCTCACGTTGAACGCATTAAGTGGAACGGAGACAACGTAAAGTTCGAAGAGAGAACGAAATAAACTATCGCTGAAGTTTTTGGCCCCGGAGACGGAGACCGTTGACTCGTGTCTCGTAAAACGCCATACAACCGCAATGGAAAGAGCCGGGGAATCATTACAGCTGTCACGGCCCCCGATGTAAGTAGCCGTAAGGAGACGCTGGACAGCTGATTAATGCAGTATCCTAATGCTGGCACAGTACTTACACGAACGTAGCCAAAAAGCGAAAGTTCTATACAAAGCTAAAATAGAAATGAGTGAGTCCGACACGAAACGAATGTGTCACAGTTAATTGTGAAGTCCGATCAAATTTCGAATCATCTGAACCCGTAAGGGTGACGGTTTGTTTGAAATCAACAGAATTTTCGTCTTCTTACCGAACAGTCCTTCAAGGGCCCCTTAGGGTAAGGGGTTCAAAAAAAAACTAATCCGAAGAACCGAGAATAAGTGTTTCTGACTATATTCATCACTTTTTTTATTATGTTACCATTTTCACTTGGGGACCAAAATATGTTAACGGTCAGATTCGAGGCTAGACCACCTGTCTCCCTATGGCTAGTCAGGAAAAAACATTACCATTACACCATCGTGGGACATTGTTATCCGCTAATAGTGTCAATAGACACCTTTGAATCCTCTATTCCTTCCTGCCTATTGCATTCCTCTCACAGCTGCCTATTCTTACTGGACGAAAAAACCAGTACGTATGGCTCCAAGTAACATCATAGATGAAGTTAACGATGAATGAAGTGCTCAGCGTGGCAACACTCGTGATCGACCTATGATGGTCCGTACGTAATCACACCATTAAACATCTGTTTCTATTTAACCTAAAGACGAAGGCAATAATTGCCATCAAGAAAAGACGTAAATGATACTTAAGAAGCGCTTTCAAACAAACGATAGTTCGCTCGCGCGGAACCTAGGAAGAATCGATCGCTTTTGCACTTGTACGTGCAGCACAGACCCCTAGCGTCAACCTAATGAGTCTCAGCTTTAGTGTAAATGAAGTTTTTACGAGTTTACGATCGAGGTTCTTCGAAGTTTTATTGCATTGGTTGCTTGAGCGCACCACCGAGTTAGTGAGTGCTTAAAAATGAGTTTATAATCTAATCGCTGGTATAAGAAAAAAAGAAAAAAAAAAGACTGCAAGGTAGATCGGAAGCACAGCCATGTTGATTTAAGTTGTCGACATCATCCACGTACGACCCATTGATATTGCTGTAGGCAGCGTTAGTGACCTATTAATAGCTTTCTGTTATCTCTAAGTGACCTAAAAGCTACCAAATTCTCGGAGACATAACATCAAGCTAATGGGCCGTGAAAAAGCCTACTTGATGAACCAACCGATCTGTAGCACTATCCTAAGATCTGAGCTGATTCGGATGTAATCTAATTAATCAAAGTGTTTCGATAAGCTTAAGTACAGCATTAGCTCACGCAACGGCGTTATAATACACTGTATTGCGGATCAATACTTTAACTCGACTTTTGAAAGCCTAGCTATAATTTCGTAATTAAGAACGCTGCGTCATTTCTTGACAAAGATTCCAAAAAATCCTAGCTAATGTCAATGCCAAGTTATGATTTCGTTGTATCAATTTTCAATTAACTTACTTTCCAGTTAACTTCGAATCGTAAAATCAGAACGAGGTACGCGAACGATGAAAACAAGTCGGTGCCATAATTTCTGTATCTAGGAGAGAACACGGCCATATGTACCTAGAGATTCTAGAACACCGAGAGACTATAAGCAGGGCACGGTAATACACGAGGATGCATTGACATTCATGGCGGGTGAGCGGGGCACCCGCGTCCTGAGTGTCGGTTCAAATGTTTGTATTATTCATTATAGGAGAGGAAAGCCAACGGATAAAGCTAGAAGCATATGTTGATGTGCATTTATAATTACATTCAACTTATAATGCACAAAACGCCAAAAGTCGCAAATTTCTGCTATGATAAACATCACCATGTTACTATCCATCGGTGCGCCCCACGCCCTTTGTGATTGGTTCTAGATAGTCGCATTTTAGCGCATTTTTTTAAGGAAAATTCGCCGTTGGTTTTCGATAAATCTATCACACTATACGCCTTCGTTATTATTTTTTTTCATCAATCGCAGCTTTCTAGTATAGTTTACATATTTACTCGTCGCCTGTTTCATTGAAGCTACAACCGTACCGTTCGGGTAATTCGTTA